>NW_026863040.1:0-260345 GCF_026571515.1 Ruditapes philippinarum
TTTAAACAATAGCGTATGATCTTACAACTTAAATAACAACGGCTAAATGTCGTCATCCTAAGCACATATTTCCCTTCTTAAGGTAAGATCCCTGTAATGGAAATCGGGTTTTCCGTGCCATGTCGGCATTCTACGTAACTTATCGTCATTTTAACGCGATTCATTCATTAAGTGCGCTAAAATGACGTTGTTGTTTGGCACGCAACTCATCTGGCACCCCCCCCCCCACCATGCCAGATGAAATTTCCGGCATGGGTAAAAATCGCGGAAACACCGGTCTGCTATGCAAGAATGATTATTCTTGCATATCAGACTGACGTTTCTGTGAGTTTTACCCATGCCGGAAATTTCATCTGGGGGGGGGGGGGGGTGCCAGATGAGTCGCGTGCTGTACAATAGCACGCTTAGGATGACGTCATTTTACCATTATGAATGAAGTTGTAATTCATACACTGTTGTAAGAAAATAGTTACAGTTGTAATGATATAAATTTCTATTGAAATTAAGGATAAAGAATTAAAAATATAATGGAATATGGTAGAATATGCAAGAAAAAATATTTGACATATGTTTGCGGTTCGGATCGGAATATCCGTCCCGAGGTGACCCAAAAAATATGACAGATATTATTAATTTGGCACTGATGTTAACACAATACAATTCAGTATGAGACGTAAGTTTTTATTGTTGAAAACTTGATAAATTAGTTAACGTGTTTTTCTTATTATTTCTTTTGTTTAATAATTTCTATTTCTTTCATAGCAGACTTGCGTTTCCGTGAGTTTGAAGTGCTGTGTGGCAGCTGTAAAAAGTTGCCCCGTACTTTACTTCAGTGTTGTTATATTTTTCTGGTCCTTCGGGATCATTGATGCCAGCACTATTAAGTGTTGAAGATTGAGTACCGCTCAAGCCGGTGCTAGGGGACGTGAGGGATGTTACACTTAAACGTACAGTATCCCTCATGTACATACTAAATCTAACCGAGTCTGCAATTCTCTTGTAATTTTGTTGTGATTAATGCTTCCGAGGGATCACTTTGTTTCCACATTTTTTTTACCCATGCCGGAAATTTCATCTGGCATGGGGGTGCCAGATGAGTCGCGTGCCATACAACAACATCATTTTAATAACACTTTGACGTGACGTCATTTGCGCTATAAACATACCGTTAAAGCGCGTTAATGTAAGCGTTACACTATAGGCGAGTGGAAGAAAAAATACTTTGTTTACAGCTCACCGTTCTTATTTCATATAGAATCTATGTGATAAAAAGAATATTATATTCGTGTAAATTCAATACTAAATTTATTGAACTCGTTGAATAAAACAATATTAAGCTCGCCAGTGGCTCGCATTCAACTCGTTCTATAAATTTAGTATGAAATTTACTGTACACTCATTCAATATCCTCTATATATTTGCAACAGTAGGGTGCGACATATGAAAATCGGCATCGGAAAAAATAACATTAGTGATCTTCCTTATTTTATCTTGTTAGAATAGAAATAATATCGGTCTGAGCGGTGTTTATCCACTATTAAACACTGTTTTGTTGTGTGTTTTTTTCGTTTTGAAACCACTCCGGCCTACGGTGGAGACCGATATTATTTCTGAGGTAAACTCAACATAACGACAGATTTGCTATGCGCTTAATATAAGGGTGAAACTGTAACTCATAATATGTAATAAAAATATTACAAATACACAAGATAAATACGAATACACAAGATGAATAGAGAATGAGAATTACATGCCAATGTATTTTGATATCAATTTTATCAGGCGAGGCTGATATGGGTTGAGCTTTCTTAAGGGATTCTTATTTCTCTCTATTTTAGAAAGTGGCGAGGATTGCCGAGCCCTTTCTGTCCATATCAGTAGTCCAACTAATTAGACTTGTCAAAGCGACACCGAGATAAGTTTGGACGGCGCTGTCTTTTTTTCAAGTCCAACCACAAACTGCATTTTTATGCACGGACGCTTCCCAATTAGAAGTTGTTGGGAGTGAAAACTAGAAAAGATTAGAAGAAACGGCCTACATTACCTAAAAGAGAACCGTGTTTTATGCAAGGTTCCAAATTATCATACTTCAAAGTCGAACAGAAGTCTAAATATTACACTTAATTTTTTTTAAATCGTTGAAAATCATTGTAAGCAGCCATATTGGAAAAAGAGAAGGAATGACGCAACGGTGTCGTGGTAAAAGTGTAAAATTTTCATGGAGTAACACAGGTATCGGCGGTAATCGATTGTATTTGTCAAGCTTTATTATACAATTTGTTTATGTTATTGATGTTAATTTATTGCAGGAATAACTCTTATATTCACACACGAATATTTCAACATTGAAATAAAAGGAAATTCTGATAACCTTACTTAGAAATTGAATAGTTTATGATGTCCGACGTCAGATACTGCAAAGTGTCCGTTTAAATTGTCAAATTAGAAATTATAAAGTTGGATTTTTTAACATCTGTGATCATAAGGTGACATTTCTAAACTGCCTTTTTTTATTTTATAACTCGGCCATGATTTCCCACGTACGAAAATACAATGTAACTGTAGGTACATCTTAATGAAATATAAATATACTATATACATGATGAAGAAAGAAGGTTATAGAAAGAAAAAATTCAATTTGTATTTCACTCCATATCAATTTCGAGTTTATTATTTTTAAAACAATAATGAGGACAGTTGCGTAAGGGAAGAAGTTCAAAACAACCAAAATAATAACTTAAAAAATCTGAAAAAAAAGTCTTAAAATTTCAGACTATAAAATGGAAATTCAGACTGGCCTATTCTGAAGTTAATTAATTAAAGTCCTCAGTAAAATGCGATTGTCGCACAGTCATGACCGGGTTAATGATAAAAATAGCAGCAAGATGGGAATTTAGTGACAGTAATTTGGACGTAGAATAACATAAGAATGTACGACAGATAGTCTGTTTTAATGACTGTAGTCGTCTGTTAGAACAACTGTCACAAACGACATCAAAACCTCTGATACTCGTTTAAAATTCTATGTTATTTAGTTCCCGCTTTTCCTTTAACGGCACCTCGAATGTGCCACATTGAAAGTTCAATGATTACCGCAGAATTTTGTACACATTTGTGGTTGTTAATTCAAAATTTCAACATTACACATGTATTATGTTTAAGTGATGAATTCTGTTTAAATCGGCGCAAGGGAGCACTTGCACTTACCAGGGCCGTCTTTGGCACTCATATGTATTTAGGTTTTGCAGTTACATGCGTTTTTTTGGTGTTTTGGGGGGATGGGCGGATAAGTTTTTTCTGGTTTCTTTACATTTCTTTGCTTGCTTGCCGAACCTTGTATTGATAATCATTATCCGTTTGTTACGGTCCGGTATACATGTATACAATATAATAAACAAGATCAACAAGGAAAGAACGCAACCTCCACACGACCCAGGAACAAGAACCTTTGGCAAGGAGCACAGGAGGATCTTAAACAAAAACAGGATAAGGCGCAAGGGAGAGGACGGTCAGGCTTATCACTAAAATGATACATATGACGAAATAATAGTAACAGTAGTCCTGCCTACTTGTACGGAGTCTATTTGCAACCATTGCATTTTAGGTTAAACACATTGGCACTTTTCAATATTATTTAATAATGCACAAATTTATATAAAAAATAATGAAAAGATTAAGATCTATTTCCCCGATATTTTTTGAAATTTACTCTTCATGCGTAACCCACACCTACATGCTAGACACACTGGTAGCTACTACCAGCTTTCACGGAATCGACTTTTTTACGATGTCGTCATAACGAGTCCGCCGGCAGTACAAATTGCGTTAAGACTGGTACAATCCAATATTTTTTCTTAGAGAAGTACTAGAATTTATATTCCATTGACTTTTAGGGGACATTGAAGTTACTTTCAGGTTTAAGCAATGGGACCCGGCACAGTGTACGGATAGTATATATTAGGCCTATATATGAAGTATAATATTTTTCTAGAATTACTTTTTTACACTATCCCAACACTGTGCCGGGTCCCCTTGGGTTTAAGCAGTAAAAATCAAGTCCACACTATCGATAGTGATGCCGGTAGATTTTCCGTGCGTAAAAATGACAGGTAAAATTAAGCGTACCGAAGTAACGGTTTGACAATAAGAAAAAAAATGTCTGTAAAAGTCTGTTTGGGCCAAACCGTTCACGCCGAATTAATTAGGCTACCCATATCAGCAGAGCCTGATTATAAATTGATATCAAAAGACAGTAGAATCTAGCATGTTTTTCTATTTATCATGCAATTCATAAGATTTTTACCTTTAAACATCGATCCAAAAAATCCCTAAGAATCACATAAAATTTGCTGCACTATTTTCCTTGAATTGTCAAATTCAAAAGTTCACAATAGATTCAATTTCAATCAAAGAAAAGCCAAACCGGCAATTTTAAAAACACAAGCTACACAAACAGGCGTCTTAATTTTTGAACGATACAATTTGTTCACTTATCAAATATGAATGATAATCTTGCGATATTAAGTAAACATTTACAAGTTCTCAGCCTGTCTGTTATGTTTACAGAATTTGGACATGGACATCGATGATGTCATTTAAATAAAAATTATGACGTGACTTCAATAGGTCTGTGATTAACTATTCGCTACCTAATTGATTCGTAATTGAAATCGAAACAGAAATAACAAATAATAAAATATCGCATCTTGATTCAAGACTTGTAAGGGTATGAGATAAAATTGTTCACATGATAAAAATGAGAATATAAAAAATTGAAAAAAGTCCGTTAAAATGGGCGGGGCTTACCAATACTGACCTGATATCAAAAATAATTACCAGGCAAGTGTTATAGGGCAGTTATCATATCAGTTGCATGGTTATAAGTTTTAGCCAGAAGTTCAAGATTATATCTTTAGGCGATAAGATAATAAGTTGTGGCCACAAGATAAAAAAGTATAGCAAATACCACCGCATAATCTTAGTTAAAGCTTATACTATTTTTGATTTACAATAAACTTATGCTACTGGTTAAGGAATGATAACGTGGCATTTTTACTTTAATAATTTATTTATGATCTATATAAACAAAACTTTTGCCAAATATCATTACATAAACATAGTGCATGATACGTTCGTAACGGATCGCCGTTTCTGGGGGCCGTTTTATCAACGTGTCGTAGTCTTATATTGTCGGTGTCGTACGTCTGCGACAACGTCGTACGACCGTTTTATGACACGTGTCGCTGACGTCCTTTTTCTGCGAGGTCGCAGTCTTTGTCGTTGACGATAATTCACGCGAGACACAGTCTAGTCAGTGCTCACTTAGACGTCACATCTATCAAAAGTGACATAAGAAAGCATTGTTAGGCCACATGTGTCACAAATCACATTCGTCACAAGTTTTTATGAATTTGTGACGAATGTGATCACATTCGTCACAAATGACTTTTGTGACGAATGTGATTGACCAAAATCGGGTAAAAATGCCAATCACAAACGTCACAA
Organism: Ruditapes philippinarum; assembly: GCF_026571515.1. Lineage (NCBI taxonomy): Eukaryota > Metazoa > Mollusca > Bivalvia > Venerida > Veneridae > Ruditapes > Ruditapes philippinarum. Next base: position 5,506 of record NW_026863040.1, read on the forward strand.
GCAAAATTGAGAATTTTTAAACAGGCGAATCACAAATGTCACAAGTTTATTTTTCAATATGTGATACACGGAATATCATAAGGACAATCGTGGTTATATCAGTGCGATAGTACAAGGGCGACAATGCAATAAATCGATATTGTGATGTCGACATCACGATACCAATATCTTTTCACCACCATTGCATTATCGCCATCGTACTAACTTGTTGCAATATCGTATCGTCGGCATTGTATTGTCTTCATAGAACTGTCGCATCGTCGTAATGGTATTGCTATCAAGTCGTCTTACGTTCTCGAAACCTTCAAAAAATTTTGGTGACAATGCACGGCATAGTATCAGACTTCAACTGGAAGTGATCTTTTACCTCTGTGAACCCTCAAATTTCTTCCCACCATACAGCGACAGTCTAAAGGAATCTCACAGACTTAATCTTAGTTTCAGTACAAATTATGACCATATTTACACCAATGAGACCATATATGATTGTTTGGGAAGTAGCTGAGACCCCCGTTGACTTTCAGGATATCTAATTAGAGATTAGGACCTTTTGACATCAATGAACCTTTTTTTGGTCTGACAGACTTTTGACTTCCGCAGACTTTCAGGAATCTTGGTTCAATTAAAGAGTATGACATTTTGACATCTAGGAACCTTCTTTCCTGAGACGATTTTGCAAGTCTGTGCCAATTGCTTGCAGACGCTCTATGGAACTTTCCATATCTATTCCACTAGTAATAATAATATAGTTAATTCGTTTAAACAGATCGTGTCTTTGTGGCGGGGCCGCTTTATCGTTTCGACGCGTCTTAGCTTTTTTCGCCTTTTATGATTAGATAGTTTCAAACGACGGTGTTTAGTGAATTTTATAGAGGATATTTGTTTGTTTTGAGTGAATATGAAATATATTTCACTGAGAAGTGAGAAAAAAAAATGAAATATGTATCACGAGCGCGTAGCGCGAGTGAAAATATGAACATTTTCTCACTTCGATGTGAGATATAGTTCATATTCACGAAAAGCAAACACATTTTCTTTTTATTTTATGTGCCTTTTGAAAAGTGCTTTTAGACCGTTTACTACTGAAGCGCGGAGACTACGCGCGCGTAAACAATATGACGGCAAACGTTAACGCTGCAAGCAAAATAATCCTTATTTATTTATATTTCTTTTTGCGGTCTCATTGTCAACAATCTTACAAAATTACGGAACATTTGAATCGAGAAATATGTCATTTAGAATGAAATTAAACAGTTATTTTTAATGCATGTTTAGGGAATCCAGACTTATAAATACGTACGCAGAGTGGGCGTGGCTTATATCACCCAAATCTATATCACCACACTGTGACTGATATAATATGAATATATTTCATTGATAGAACAGTATTTCATTAGTTAGCATCAAATAAATATAGGATATTACATGAGTGTCTTTTCATATTGAATTTATTAAACGAGTTTGATAAAATAATAAATTGCGAGGCTCTGCCGAGCATTTTATTATTTTATTCAACGAGTTTAATAAATTCAATGTTAAAAGACACGAATGTAATATTCTTTTATCACAGGTAAACTTTTGCCGCCGAAAAAGCGAAAACTTGTCGTTATTTTCCCTTATAAGCGCGGTAAAATTAAGCAACGTCCGCTAACGTAGATAGATATTTTATTTCCTTCAGTATACATGAAGAGCACGTCAAAAACGATATTACACTAGTGTAATATGGAAAATATGTAATGGCTTTATTCCACTCCCGCGACTTCAAACGTGATAAATAATTATTTTGTAGTTAAATGCTGAAAAGTGTTGTGTAATACAGAATGTTGTTGCGCGACTGTATAGTACAGAACGTTATTAAACATATCAAGTAGGATAGCATGTAAGTTGTAATGTAATGTAATATTATCGTGTAGCAATTCAAAATATTGAAAAGGACGCATAATCAAACATTACGAATTGTGTTATATGTCCACACGGTTTCAATAAAACACTTTGTTGCTGATTTACGCCGTGTCTTTTTTGTTTCGTTTCTTCGCCGCGAAGATTAGAAAAAAACGAAAAACCGAAGACACGACAAATCCACAGTTTGTCGTATCTTCGCTTCTTTTTTTTCTATTTCTTGCAGCGAAGAAATGAAATACGTCAGAATAAATGCGACAATACAGAGATAAAATGTGCCGTGTTTCCGCCCTAAATCTGTCGTATCTTTGATGTTTCGTTGTCCTTGCCAGGCAGATCAGGAAAAGACGAAGGCACGACAAAATCACAGTTTGTCTTATCTTCGCATTTTCGTTTTTTCTAATCTTTGCAGCGAAGAAACGAACACACGATAGAATAAATGCAACAATGCGGCAGATAAAATGTGTCGTGTTTTAGCCTTTAAGCTGTCGTATATTCGGTTTTTTTTTCGCTTCTACGTATTCGATTTTACGTTTCTTTGTTGTTTTTTAATTCAGTTCTTCGTGTCCCGGTTTTACAAGCGCATACGCACATCAACTACAAAATAATGAAAAGATACTTTATATTGTGATCGCTATATTCCTTCATTGTAGTAAATGCATATGTGTAGTTGATGTGCGCATGCCCTGTAAAACCGGAACGCTAAAAAACGGGACTCTAAAGCCTTAGCGGTCCGTCGGCACTTCAAAAGAGATCAAAAACCATCAAAAGCGATCCGCCGCGAGCCGTCATGTCATTTAATCATGACACGCCCCAAAAACAAAGTCTGCAATGTAGTGGACCAATCAGCGATTGAGTTATGTTAAATTCAGGTTCACTGGTAACTATGCCGGCAAACATTAAAGAAGATTCCAAAAGTCTCTTTCGGCATTTTTGATGTCACATGTCCTCTTCCTCAAGTTTCATTTGGAAGCAGGCCTTGCATTCAACAGGTCACGCTGAAGGAGTTCCAAAGGTAACTGTTAAATTATTTAATTTTTAGAGTAAAATAGCACCCTTTCCGTATAACTGATGTCTCTAATATTTCATTTTAGATCTCCTTTACGAATAGAAGAGCTTTATATATATATGTCCATTCGGCGTCGGTGTAAGAGGAGCGCAGTGTTTATTTTTTGCTTGTTACTTGACCACTGAACATATTCAATTGAAACTTCACACATGTGTATGGAATGAAAATGAAGACCAATAACTCCGTTATGCATTTTGATTGAATCATGCCCCTTTTGGGACTTGACAGATTATACTATCAAGCACTGAGAAAAGTTGACAGTTGTTTTTATTAAGCTTTCCGACTTGTTTACATTTTATGCATATATATAATTTATATATTGCGCGCCTGCCTGTTTTGTCGTCGGAGCTTTTTAGGGCCTGGCATAATATAGCATTAGGGTTATTAAATGTGCATTTTCTGCTTTGCAATATATGATGATGATTTATGCCCGAATTGTGTACAATTGCAAAAAAATGAAACCTCTTAAAAATATGTTTTCATTTTTTTCTATTTCAGGTACAAGCCTTTGCATCAAATAGGTCAGCTTAGACCAAATATAACCAAAAGTTGAACTATGTCCACCGAGGTAAGCAGAAGACTTTTTTTGATATACAATAAATATAACATGCCTCTTTGAAACTCCCATAGCGTTACGTGCGTTGCTACAAGTAAATATTTATAGGTTATTTAGCTTGTATTTCGATATATGCACGAGTTTTGAGCGCAATATCATACCGCGGAAGAACGAGTGCATATATCGAAATTCAAGCTAAATAACCTTTTTATTATTTAAGAAATGAATTGATTTTTTTCGGAGTTTATGCGAAATGAACAACAAAATGTGATCGGCAAATACATGAATCGCGCTAGCAATTCTTGGTTAGTTTGCCGATCACATTTTGTTGTTCATTTCGCATAAATTCAGAAAAAAATAATTTCATTTCTTATATTTACATTAAATTACTGTCCGTTTCATTAAAATAAATTATTTGAAAAATAACCCAGTTTGTTAAAATTAAAACATTTGAATGCGCTTTCCGACTAAAAAGATCAACAGACAGAACAGCGTCGACGTCATAAATGGAACGTTCTCCCTGACTATACGCGGACGTCGTCAAAACATCACTAAGCAGGAATGACGTTATTTTGGCGCCTTTACAGTTTGAAGTTTATACGAAATGAACGTCAAAATTTTCAATAGAAAAGTATAGGGTGAATGTAAATATATGTCTGTATACTTAGACTTTAAGTAAGACAAAATTTGAAAGAAAATATCGTTTATTGATAAAAATTATTATATGCCTCTTTGAAATTCCCATAGCGTTACGGGCTCTGTTGCTACGGGTCAATATTTTTCCATATTGCACGTCTCTAAGTTTAATATCGGATGTGGAACATTTGCTTTACGGTTGTAATGGAAAACACGTTCAACGTCGTCAAACAAGATGACGTCACGTCGGCGCCAAATATAAATGCGCTTCAAAAAATGAAGAATATTTAGATTTGCAGTGTTTATTTGTGCGAAAAAATATCAATAAACGATATTTTCTTTCAAGTTGTGTCGAACTTAAAGTCTAAGTATAAAGGCATATAATAAAAAGGTTATTTAGCTTGTATTGCGATATATGCACTCGTTCTTCCGAGGTATGATATTGCGCTCCGCTCAGAACTCGTGCATATATCGCAATACAAGCTTATTGACCCGTAGCAACGTCCGTAACGCTATGGGAATTTCAAAGAGGCATGTAATAATTAAGAAATAGTACACACCACCGAGGGCCTCCTGGCATTATAGTGACCGACCAGTCAGCCCAAAACATTGATCGGACCGAAGGCTGAGGTCCGATCAATGTTTGGGCTGACTGGTCGGTCACTATTATGCCAGGAGGGTCGAGGTGGTGTGTACTATTTCTTATATATTATACCGCACATTTTTGTTGATCTTAAATCCCTAAATATGGAGAAAAAAGATTATATATTCAGTAGTAACAATTTAATATCATCAGGAAATAAAAATAAATGATTTTTTTGTTTTGGTGGTGCGCGTTAAAATTCCGTGCTGTGAAAATCGCATAAGGCTACAAACAACTAATTCTCAGCGGGCCTTATACAAAATAGTGACCGGTCACTATTTTTTATAGTGGACCGCTAGGAGACTTTTGAAAACCATCGGATTTTAAGGCCCGCATTAGTTTATATATGTAAAGAAGAAACAAATTTATGTAAGGTATAATATTTTTCAATATCGTAACGTCTACTCGCAATCTCTAATGCAGAATTGTCGTTCTTCTACTTGCGGTTCAGAAACTTGAAAGTGAGGTAAGGAACAACAATTCTGTGTAGAGATTGGTCTCCAAGTTCATATCGGACGTGGAATGTTTGTTTTACGGTTGTAATGGAAAACACGTTCAACGTTGTCAAAACAAGATGTCACGTCGGCGCCAAATATAAATGCGCTGAAAAAAATGAAGAATATTTAGCGTTTATTTATGCGTATTATAATAAATGAACGTCGTTTTCTTTCAAATTTTGTCTTATTAAAAGCCTTAGTATACAGGCATACACTAAAAAGGTTACTTAGCTTGGATTTCAATATATACACTAAAGGAGGAGCGCAATATCACCGATCAGAACTCGTGCATATATCGCAATACAAGCTAAATAACCTATAGTTATTGACTCGGGCTAATACCTCGGCACAAAGGATTTTTGGTGCATATCGCATCATGTATAACTTCTGAAAAGTGCCGCCTCGGTGAATAATTATTTTCTGGTGCATATAAACATAATGTAAAACAGCTTAAAAGTACGGAATCCGGTTAGTGCCATTTTAATTGTCATGCGTCGCCCTCCGAGGTTGACGCATGCCATTCTTCACGACGATAGATTCGACGCATGACAATTACCACGACGATATATACGACGGATGACAGTTCAAAACTGAAAACGGTACATTTTTTATAAGTCCCTGACCACGCCATTTATTTGTATCTATCGTCTCGGCTTACTGCCATATGTCGTATCTATTTTGAAAGGTGACATCTGACACTTAACACGACGATAGATACAACACATGACAATCGCGCGACAATTAAATCAAATGTCTTGCAAATGTCCACCGTCGTGGCTTGATTTCCAACGGCGACATATGGCATTTAATACCACGCATCACATTTAAACTTGTTATGCATCGTTGTTGAAGCTGAAGCCACGACGGAAGACAATTGCGCGATATTTAAATTTTAATTGTTGTGCGTCGACCGGTGTTATAATGTATCATTGACCGATGTTTTTCCTTAGACGGGAAATACTGGAACCCATAGATATAAAACCACAAATATTTACTTTGGCTATCTGTTACAGTTTTTTTTCTGTGTCAACATGCACAAATAATTGTTATAATAATATAGTATCACATTGTATTTGTTGATTTCTTCCTTTATTATGGTTTATTACGGAATCCTGTTTGTGCAATTTAAAAATGTCGCCATCACCCATCGAATGCGATATCGCGACAATGCGATACGACATCGCGACAACGCAATACAACATCGCGGCAACGCGATACGACGATCGACAATGCGATACTCATCACGATATTTTGCTCATATCGCATTGTCGCGCGTCGCCTTTGTTGGGCGACGGGCGATATTTTACATGGCACACACAGGATTCCGTAGAAATGTCATATATCGCGGTTGAAAACCAAGCCACGACAGTAGATATTTTGCAGGACATCTAATTTAATTTTCGCGCTATTTTCATGTGTCGGATCTATCATCGTGTAAAGTGTCATGCGTCGACATCGAAAGTCGACGCTTGACAATTAAAATGGCACTGACCGGATTCCGTATAACAGTCTTTAATTGTATGATATATGTATAACATCAATATTTTTTATCATCAACTTTGTTTTCTTTCAGAGGAAAAAACAGCCTGCTTTGGGCCGATTATCCCAGCAAAAGTATGATATCATCAAATCCAAGTTGGATGGAGGTTTCAAGGTTCCGGACAAACAACAAACAAAGGAGCAAAAAACAAGCTCTTAATCTGCTAAGAAAGAGAAAAGACTTTTCAATTGATACAGAAGGACGATTACGCTGTCACGAAAAAATTATAATACCAGCGGAAAAGTTAACCTCGGAAGTTAAACGCCTATATGAAAAGAGTCATGGTTGTGGTCCTCGAACATTATATAACAAAATGAAAGAGACACATACTGGGTTTTCCGTTCGTAACATTGTAACAATTTTAGAGAAAAGCGAATTATTTCATCGACAACACCCAAGATTCAGAAACAAACCAATCCCAAAGACTGTTTGGTCGAGTAGACCTGGAAAACGCTGGCAAATTGATGTCGTTAGTATGGCAAACACGTCAGTAGAATATAAGGGTGATAAATACGTATATATACTTCAAATAGTGGATGTCTTTTCACGGTATATGATGCCTCAACCTCTACAAAGTAAACAGTCGTCGGAAATTGCAAAAGTCCTTAAAACCGTCATACTAGAGCACGGTGCGCCGAATGAAATTCAATGTGACAATGGGAAGGAATTTCAGGGCAAACAAATGAGAAGCTTAATGCAAGAATTTAATATTAGAATGATTCATGGGCGTCCGTACTACCCCCAGTCGCAGGGCAAATGCGAACGCTCAAATAGACTTCTGAGACGTAGAATCGAGTTTGCGTGCACCAAAAATCAAGGATTTAACTGGGTTGAAGGTCTATCAAACATTGCTCATGAGATAAACACAAGTGTGAAAAGGATTCTTGGAAATGTTACCCCTTTTGAGGCTTACCACGGGCGTACGCATGCAGGTCGACCGACAAACATTCGTAAAATTCGAAGAAAAATGAAACATGTTCTAAAAAAGGAACAAGCCTACTTGAAAAAGAAGTCCGGACAACCCAAGAACTACCGGAAAGGCGAGAGAGTTTTAATTCGATATCCATTCACTAAATCGAGAGTACCATATAAACGGCATGTGTTGCAGGGCATAGTTATGAAAAGAAACAGGAATGGCACACGCTATTACATAATGTACAAGCGCCCAATGCTCCGTGATTTCAAGCAAGCATGGGTAGGAATCGAAAACATAACAAGTGTAACAATTGAAAAGGAAAAACAGAAAAAACATTATCATAGAAGTGAAAAATCTCCCCAAGTGCCAAAAAGTCAGCACAAAGAAAAATACTATCAACCACTTTCCCATGAGGATAATCTGAGTCAAATGAGTACTTCGAACCTTGATGTGTCGATTTTGCATGACCCCAAGCCCGATGGTAATTGCCAATTTAACGCAATTTCTCATCAGTTGAGTTTGATAGGTATACATAGATCAGGAAATGTTCTTCGTGAAGAAGCTACAGCCCACTTAAGAAGAAACAGAAACTTTTACGAAAACTTTGTTTATGGACAAACGTACAATGATTACCTTGAAGGTATGACACGTGACGGTACCTATGGAGACAATCTAACGCTTGTCGCTTTAATGCGAGAATTTAATCTACAATGTTTCGTGGCATCGGCAAGAGGACCAGAGTTTTCATCTTTAATCTCTAATGATGGCAAGTACGACTGTGTGTTGCCACTATTAACATTTATTACATTTCCCTGAAAATGCAGGCATGCATTATGTAAGCATATCGGTACCCAGAGAAGAAGTCACTAAATTAATTTCTCAGACAAGTTCAGGTACTGAGTCAGATGAGAATGGAACCGCAGAGCCCCAAAGTGTAGATGATGAGGATCTTCCCCAAAACAACGTGGAAAGTGATGTCGAGAAAAACAAAGCGGAAACTAATGAAAGGGACACTGGTGTCCATTTCGGAGAAGAGTCTAGAAAGAATACAAATACCAGGAAGAAGGGAAGAAAAGCTACAAATGTTAAGTCAAAATATAGAAAGACTAAGAAAACTTCAGACGCAAATTCCAATGATTTGTCTGAAAATGTTAAGGTTTTGAAAAACCAGATTTTCAGTCAAAGGCAAGAAATGCGTAAGAGACGACAAAATTTTCCATTTTTTCATTTACCTTTACACATACAGGCAAAAATAATCAGCATGTGTTTATTTGGCGATCCCTCGTTTAGATATGTTCTTGAGCATGCCGGCAGCCGTTTTCGTAGACTATTTCAAGACATTGGCTTAGAAAAACCACAACTACACATAGGACCTTCGGTATTGGAGAGCGTACCTAATGTAGTAAGTGTTCGTCTGCTCTCTCGAAAAGCTGGTCGAGGAAGCGGACTTTTAATGGAAATCCGACGAATAATAAATAACAAAAGATGGTTCAATGCGTGGTTGCGATTAAAAATATCTGGAATAGGTTGGTATGAAATCGTCGACATATTTTACCGTTAAAGCAACAACTTACAAAGACCTCGCCAAATAAACACTTGTCTTGATTAAGAATGATGGCTTATTGAAAGAAACTTTATTGAGATACACGGACATATTTTTTTTGTTTTTCTATAGTTATCTAGAACATATAATTGTGTCGTGCCACGCAAAAACCAAACTTTGTTGACTTTCGCTGGACATGACTCAATAATGATTTACTTTTGAAATATTGCTGAAGTAAAATAAATGCCAGTTTTATTTTGTTTTATTTTCTTAATAAATGTTAGAATTAGATCCTCACAAAAATGGCCGATTTAAAATATTACGCACTTTTCACAAATTAGTAAAAACATGACTATAACCGAAGATAAATTGAAGCTCATGTATGCAAAGGTGGAAAATCGAACTTTATTAATTTTGATGTCAAACATGTTAAAATAAATTTCGGAAATAGATGCAGTACGCAATTTTGAGACACTTTAATGTATGGAATAATGACGGGGAGTTGTGTCGTGAAGTCCATAAAGAAGGGATAAAAAGTTGGCCGCTTTCTATTGAACAAAATCTATTAATGATATTCAGTCTTTTCATATACTGCACCTTGGTTTTAATGTGTTGGTTGATCACGCGGGAAGCTAGAACTACTAGTAAGCCAAGACAGAAAAAACCTATATAAGGAGCGAGTGAAGCTGTTTTAGTATTCATTCTATTTTTACGATGTTCCGTTTCAAACAAAAGTATTTTAGTTCGACTTTTCCAAGAAAAGGAGAGCTTACCTACTCATTGTCGTTAATATAAGCTAAACGGAATGTTCAGATTTATTTTCGTTTCACTTGTTTCTCCACAACTGAAGCTGTTCACTTAAAACTGCACATATGTGTATGAGGTGAACGTGAAAGGTCACATCCCAAGTTCCATAACTCTGTCATGTATTTTGACTGAATAGTGTCTCTTTTTCGACTTAGAAAGTCAGTGTTTAGTTTTTGCGTGTAACTTTTATCTCTACAACAACAGAAGATATTGACTTGAAGTCACACACCAAGATTCATAATCTTCCATTTTGACTGAATTATTTCCCTTGTTCTGCGTTTAGTTTTTCTTGTAACTAGTACAACCACAAAAGATATTAACACATGTGTTCGGGATGAAAATGTTAGCTAACATACCAATACCCATAACATTACCCAATTTTTCCAATTATTAACCTCTGTGTTGAGTTTTTTCTGTAACTAGTATCTAAAGATATTCACATGAAACTCGGTATTATGTGTCTCGTATTTGGATGTTATAACACGAAAAAACATGCGTTATCCCTATATTGAAAATGAAAAGCAAAACATAAATTAGCAATAAAAAGGTTATAGAACAGGTCTGGTGTGCCTAAATGCGATTTATCACATGTTTGACGTCGCGGGAGTGTAATAAAGCCATTACATATTTTCCATATTACTTAGAGGTTATTATACAGGGCAAGTGTGCCTGAAGGAAGATATCGGCACACTTGGTTAGGTATTGGCCCGAGGGCTTTAGCCCGAGGGCCAATGCGGACCAAGTGTGCCGATATCTTCCTTCAGGCACACTTGCCCTGTATCATAACCTTTTTATTGCATATGTAGACACTCAATTATGTTATTCTTCTAAACAAAGTTTAATGTTTTATCTCCATACTGTTTTCTAACAAATCGTGTCTATTTTCTTCACATTTTCCGTTCGCCACAAACATTTGTATTTTAAATATCTGCTCATTAAATTTCTATAAAATCATATAAAAATGTGCAGAAATTTAATCTTTATCTATCCTGTTGCGTGTTATGCTGATAAGTTAACTATAAGTTATATCTTGAGCGCTCCAACGTCAAAACTTGTTTACGTCAACCGGACGTGACGTCATGATATGGATTTTTGGCACACTAGCAAGTGTGCCGATATCTGGCACACTTGCTCAATGCATGCTTATATCGGCACTCTTTGGGCAATATCAGCACACTTCCTTAGCATTTTTGTTACTATTTATAGTAACAAATGCAATAAACTAGTATAATATCGTTTTGACGTCGACGTCATTTAACGTTAGCGGACGTCGCTTGATTTTACCGCGTTTATAAGGCAAAATAACAACAATTTTTCGGTTTATCGGCTCCAAAATTTAACCTGTGATATGAATAAAATAATAAAATGCTCGGCAGAGCCTCGCAATTTATTATTTTATCCAACTCGTTTAATAAATTCAATATGAAAAGACACTCATGTAATATCCTCTATATTGGCCTACGAGACCGCTAAAGCCCTCGGGCCAATACCTCTTCTTGGCCAATATTGCATTCAGACACACTAGACCTGTGTAATAACCTATAAATACGCAACGGCAAACACTATAAATAGAAAAAAAATGTGAATTTAAACGTATATGAGTTTTGTCCATGTAATATGACTGTGGTCAGGTGACGTGATGCGCCAAATATCGATATCGGTCCGACTTCCGGTTGGGCCGATATCGATTTCCCACTTCGGGTTGCTAAAAAAACGCGGAAAGATTGACAATTTTATAAGAAAAAATACGTTTAACTGAAATATATCTTGATAAAAAAGCAAAATTGAAGAAACACTTGAAAAACAATCTCCAAACAGTTAAATAACGCCAAAATATATTAAAAACAAATGTTTGTGAGGAAATGACGTCAACGTCATTAGACGACGTCAAAAGTCCCTCGCTTTTTAAAATAAATTATACATTGTCGCTGAACAATGTTTTCAAACGATTTTTTTAATTCTATAATGAAAACCAAAACATAAATGAGCACATGCAATAAAAAGGTTATAGAACAGGTCTGGTGTGCCTTAATGCGATATGGGTCTACAAGATCGGTATTAGCCCTCGGGCTCTTTTAGTGGGCCAAAATCGAATAAAGGCACATCAGACCTCTGTAATAACCTATAAATATATCCCGCCTCTAAACCAATGAAAATTCGTGAACTTTATTAGCAGTATTATAATTGCGGCTAGTATTGTGCAATGTGAGTTTGCTTTTAGTCTTCTTGGAATCCATGTTGTTATTCATTACTTTATATTCTAGCATAAAACTGCCGTTATAACCATGATTTCGGGGTGTTTTAACAGGACCAAAAAGGTCTTTTAACAAGGAGATTCTAGCGCTCATGCGCTGTTAAAACACCTTTTTGATATACGTTTTCCGTGGCACAGCGTCAATACATTGTGGCCCGGACGCTGCTTAACTAAAACGGAAATGACGTCACGGTCACATACAACGCTGACGTTCCCGTGCAATCCGAGGAAAATCAGTGATGTTGCTTGATTGTGTATGGATTGTGTTAGATTTATGCATGCTTTATGCTAGAATAGCGTTAACGAATGATTGTTCCGTGTCATAACAACTGCTGAAACCCTCGGGATACGTTGGGTCGGGTACCAACTAATCCCTTGGGTTTCTACAGATATTTTAACACGAAAAAAGAAACATGCGTTATTCTATATTATATCAGAGTTCTTTAGTACTGACGGCTCATCTAGGGTTCAATATGGCGCGGTTCATATAGTTATTTTACCAGTAATATCTATAAAGGAAAGGGTTAAATGAGAATCATGAAGGAAGTTGAATAAATAAACTTAAAGAAAACTTAACATTTCTTGTAGAATATGATTGGTCTTGCGAAGCTATAATTACACGAGGTCATTCAAATATCTTGCAAGCAAATTCGCTGAATTAATGTTTACCGCCGACAGCATCATATACTGATTGAAAATTAAACAATTGCAGGATACATTTCGAATAAAGACTCCGGGGAAATAGTCGGTTAAAGCATAAATTATCAGGGCCCATATCACTCAAGGTCACGGCGATAATGCACATGCCCTTTTTGTATTGAAGGTTCCCACACAATTAAAACAAGATATGTTTGTAAAACATGTATGCCCCCTATCAGCAGCCAATTATTCATGTGATAAGGTAATTATGCATGACTTCTGACCCAGTGATCAAACAATTAATAAGGGTTATCAAGTATCTACTGGTCATGACCTTGACCTTTGACCCCTTGACCCAAAACTCAATAGGGGTCATCTGCTGGTCAAGACAAATCATCATACAAAGTTTGAAGTTCCTAGGCCTAAGCGTTTTTACTTAATTGATCAGAAACCGTTTTTACTTACAAGGTCAATGTGACCTTGACCTTTGACCCCTTGACCCAAAAATCAATAGGGGTCATTTGCTGGTCATGACTAATCACCATGCCAAGTTTGAAGTTCCTAGGCCTAAGGGTTCTTTTATTATTGATCCGAAACCGTTTTAACATACAAGGTCAATGTGACCTTGACCTTTGACCCCAAAATCAATAGGGGTCATCTGCTGATCATGACCAATCACTATGCCAAGTTTGAAGTTCCTAGGCCCAAGTGTTCTTTAGTTATTGATCAGAAACCGTTTTTACTTACAAGGTCAATGGGACCTTGACCTTTGACCCCTTGATCCCAAAATCGAAAGGGGTAATCTGCTGGTCATGACCAATCACCATACCAAGTTTGAAGTTCCTAGGCCTAAGGGTTCTTAAGTTATTGATCGGAAAGCATTTTTACCTACAAGGTCAATGTGACCTTTCCCTTTGACCCCTTAACCCAAAATCAGTAGGGGTCATCTGCTGGTCATGACCAATCACCATACCAAGTTTGAAGTTCCTAGGCCTAAGGGTTCTTTAGTTATTGATCGGAAACTGCTTTTACCTAAGAGGTCAATGTGACCTTGACCTTTGACCCCTTGACCCCAAAATCAATAGGGGTCATCTACTGATCATGACCAATCACCATACCAAGTTCGAAGTTCCTAGGCCTAAGGGTTCTTTAGTTATTGATCCGAAACTGTTTTTACCTAAGAGGTCAATGTGACCTTGACCTTTGACCCCTTGACCCCAAAATCAATAGGGGTCATCTACTGATCATGACCAATCACCATATCAAGTTTGTAGTTCCTAGGCCTAAGGGTTCTTTCGTTATTGATCGGAAACCGTTTTTACCTACAAGGTCAATGTGACCTTGACCTTTGACCCCTTAACCCCAAAATCAATAGGGGTCATCTGCTGGTCATAACCAATCACCATACCAAGTTTGAAGTTCCTAGGCCTTAGGGTTCTTTTGTTATTGATCGGAAACCGTTTTTACCCAAGAGGTCAATGTGACCTTGACCTTTGACCCCTTGACCCCAAAATCGTTAGGTGTCATCTACTGATCATGACCAATCACCATACCAAGTTTGAATATCCTAGGCCTTAGGGTTCTTTACTTATTGATCGGAAACCGTTTTTGCTTACAAGGTCAATGTGACCTTGACATTTGACCCCTTGACCCCAAAATCAATAGGGGTCATCTACTGATCATGACAAATCACCATACCACGTTTGAAGTTCCTAGGCGTTAAGGTTCTTTCGTTATTGATCGAAAACCGTTTTTGCTAAAAAGTCAATGTGACCTTGACCTTTGACCCCTTGACCCCAAATCAATAGGGGTCATCTACTGATCATGACAAATCACCATACCAAGTTTGAAGTTCCTAGGCCTTAGGGTTCTTTAGTTATTGATCGGAAACCGTTTTTGCTTACAAGTCAATGTGACCTTGACCTTTGACCCCTTGACCCCAAAATCAATAGGGGTCATTCTACTGATCATGAAAATCACCATACCAAGTTTGAAGTTCCTAGGCCTTAAGGTTCTTTAGTTATTGATCGGAAACCGTTTTTGCTTACAAGGTCAATGTGACCTTGACCTTTGACCCCTTGACCCCAAAATCAATAGGGGTCATCTACTTGTCATGACCAATCACCATACCAAGTTTGAAGTTCCTAGGCCTAAGGGTTCTTTAGTTATCACTCGGAAACCATTTGGTCTACGGACCGACGGACCGACGGACCGACGGACCGACGGACCGACAAGTGCAAAGCAATATACCCCCTTTTTTTAAAAGGGGGCATAATTAGATATATTTAACATTTGAAGACATGAAATACTTAAGTTATCTGACTGAATATTAAGCAACCAGGGGTCTTAACTTCGGGTAAGTGCCGTCAATATACACATCTCCGCTTGGTATTAGATGTACCCACATAGTTTTGTTTAAATTATTCAGCAGATTTGTTGAAGAATAGGGTTGAATTAATGCTTTTCTATGAACAATAAATGATGATAAATTATGGATCATAACTCTGTATTAAACGGCCAAACGGGAAATACTGATGATGATGATGATGATGATGATGATATGCACATCTTGTTTGTTTGTTTATGTGTTTATCTAAAGTCGCCGCCGGAAAGCCCATATAAGCGACCGTACCCTCAAGTCGGACCAAATCCTTTAGTGTCCCGTCGAGATTTTTCGAGATGCGCATCTCCTCTTTATATTAAACTAAATTTCGTTGAAATTCCTAGAGCGCAGAAAAGCAATAGTTCTATATACAGTGTTTTATAAATAACAACAACAACTAGGGGCAATAAGTCTGTTTTTAAAAAGAAATGGAGATATGCTGGTTATATGTGCAACTGGTTTGTGAATGAAGGTTCCTACAAAGTTGCAGCATCGATATCCATCCAGAAGTTGCTGAAAAATAGCGTGGAAACGAAATGATTCCATATACAGTGTATAATAACTAATCAATGGCCGGATAGTGCGGAAACTAAATCTGGACTGACAGGCGGACGAACACGCTAAAACAGTCCCATCACTCCCGATTTCATCAGCGGGGGAGGGGATAAAAATGTCTGTAGTTTTAGTTCCAATAATTGATTTCAGTCCTAAAAATTTGTGACGTTTGTGACTCAGTGAAAAGCATTGAAGAAAACAATATTTATCTCAAATTTGTGACATTTGTGATTTTAAACTCGTGACGAATGTGATTGTCTAAAACATTGGATCACATGCATCACAAAATTTGTGACGAATGTGATCTCATTCTTCACAATTGTGACGAATGTGATTTGTGACACATGTGGCCTTACAAAGCATAAACAAGATGGAGAGGCAACAGAAAAAAAACTTAACGTAGATTAATGGAGTTTATTTTGAAATTTAACATTATTATAATGATACAAATTAATACTTTTTAGTGTCATACAACCGACAATTTTAGTGAAAAACAACTACTTTTTCGACACTCTAACCATCCCTTCCATGCAGAGCAAACTTGGGTTTTATAAAATTTAATAATGATTTTAGAGTATGCCAGATGCTTATCATCAGAAGATAGTAGAGGTAAAAGTGAAATTTGTATCGAAATGTTAACAAAGTAGTATTTGACTTTCATACAAATCACTTAATAATTATCACCGAAGTAATTGCCAAAAATTAACAGATTCAAGCGATAGTTAAGGTTAATGATCGTTCAGTAACTAATTGAAATAATAAAAATAAAAACTAAGTATGGTTTTCGAGAAGTTTCGAGTACCTTTGAGTACATTTATGCTCATTTTGATATTTTCCGAGGAATACAGTACACACAAGATAAAAACAAGCGATTTCTAACTAGGTATCTGTTCTTTCTCGTTGTTTGAAAGAATTACTGTTGCTAATGTATCGAAATAATGAATTGCTCTTTTGACATATTTTCGTGAAGGTATAATAAGGCAGTAAGGAACAATGTATATCTACTTGCAGCAGCGTGCACGCGACATCTAATAATCAAACAAGTCACAAAGGGGCAATTGTTTACGGTGGCATAGAGGTGACTTTTGTAGTATTTATTTATTCTTTTACTTCTGTTGTATGGCCAGGTGGTTCTGTCATACTTGTCTAATGTATTTATTTAAGAAATATGAGCTTTTTATGTATACATTTAATGTCGCTGATTCACATATGGATTCGATTCCCGTTAGAGGCTCGAGCAACGGATTTTGAAGATACACGGCGATATCACAATGATTAATGAATAAATTTGACGGTTTTTCTAAACTCAGTCACTTTCTTTTTTTATCAAAACTGACAGATACATGCTGCGCAAAATACACGGACGCGAAACGTCAGCATTGTTTATCTTGCTCCTTTAATTGTCAAACACTGAGCAAGATATTTTCCAAAACTTGCTTAGTTTACAAATGCAATAAAAAAAAAATACAGACGTTAGACATAGAATAATTGACTGTATCAAATCAAACAAGACGAAATTAAACGCCAAATGACAAATACGGGAACCGGGTGCTGTTACATCTATGATAACTTCAAATGACGCAGACCACAAAGATCAATCAAGCCAAGACAACGTGTTCGAGTCGGAATGGATTTCAGATTCAAATATTATATATTTCGAAAGATAACTCTTCCGGACGGAACAAAACTAAAATTACAGATTACGTATAGTGATAGTCCAGCTTCACGTATAACGTTGGTCGATCAGTTCATCGAGGTCAACCACTAGAGGTCACGGATCCAAATATCCATTCATTGATACAACACAAAACTCGTAGCAGTTCCAAAATAGCTTATAACTTATCAGTTGTTGAATCAAGCTAACACTATGTTAAAACCTAAGGCATACAGGGATCAGTGAAATATCAATGTTTAAACATATTGGTACTTTAAATGATTGTGGCATAAAAGGAAGAGTAAAACATTCAGAATTTGTTGATCTTGTAAAGCAATTTGATGTTTTTGATGACGGTCAATAATTTATATCTGTAATTAAATGGCCGCTATATATATAGCCTCGATCAATGTACTGGAAACAATTTACGTTAAAAAAAATCGACTATTCTATTCGTCTACGGAACCATCCTTTTCAGTTTCAAAGCAGACGACAATTCAATGACACGTGTTCAAATGTATTGTATTATTTTTCCTACCTCTTGTATGTGGACGATACACTGCAGAACAAGTCATTTTGACAATTACTAAGCGACACGTCATTCAACCTTCTTTGTTATAACCCCAAAAGATTAACCAATATCTAGTGGTTTTCTTTCGTTTTGTATGGAACAGAATTAATGCATTTATTCTATCTTGCTTGATGACATTGAAACTTGCATTATGCTTGATTCCATCTTGCTTGGTAACATTGTAACTTGCATTATGCTTGATTCCATCTTGCTTGATGACATTGTTACTTGCATTATGCTTGATTCCTTCTTGCTTGATGACATTGTTACTTGCATTATGCTTGATTCCTTCTTGCTTGATGACATTGTAACTTGCATTATGCTTGATTCCATCATGCTTGATGACATTGTAACTTGCATTATGCTTGATTCCTTCTTGCTTGATGACATTGTAACTTGCATTATGCTTGATTCCATCTTGCTTTATGATATTTAAACTTTGCATTAAGCTGCATTCTATTTTTCATTATTTCATTCAAACTTTCATAGTGACTAATTCTTTCATTGAGTGATAACTATTAAACTTGCACAAGCCATTTATCGTACTGTTTTAGAATATTAATATGTTAACGTCATATACCTTTATGTATAAGCTGCTTTTCTTCATGCTCAATACATACTTTTCATGGTTTAGTTCTTTTATGTAGAAACCATTTAAAATCGACTATTTTTAGTCCCTTCTTCCTTTTGTAAAGTGTGACTTATATGATTTATCGCTCGAATGGCGTAATTACTTTTAGCTTTCGCTTATTTCCATTATTCAGTGTTTATGCTAAATAAAGCTTGGTGTCTGATGCTTTATGGATTATGTTTGATCATCTTACAGTTAAGGGGCGAGAACTCTGTTAGCGAGATCAATGGATTTTTTTCCACATTTCGCCTATCATCGGAATTTTCCGTACATAAACTGCGGTGGTCTGATACGTACCAAGCACTAAATATATGAATTGCCCAGGAAAGAATATAAATATAAGAAGAAAACGGTTATATGCAATATACAAATGTAATTTTGTATATGTTAACAGTCTAACAGAAAAATTTATTACCCTTCCAGATTTTTTCCGCCTTTTTGATTGGATATTGATCACCCGAAAGAAATTGATATAACCGAGCCAGACGGGTAATATACACACTAAATTTCCCCGTTGGGTACCCAACGTTGTAAACAACATGCGCTGAGGTGATGCGCGTACAGTTCGATTTTACGCGGTGTAAATTCCGATTTAAAAGCACTTTTTAACTGTCAAATGATAAATATTTACCAAAGTAGAGTAATGATACATATTACCATCAGTATCGAAAACAAATATGACCTTGTGAAAGCTTGATATTAATTACAAAAAAGTGCGTTCAATAGACTACTCCTTTTCTCTTGTTTACATTCGTTAGGTACGGGAAAAATACGTCATGTATCTATATGACGTCATGTTGTGACGAAGAGGTACCCTAAAGGGAATCTTATTTCGACGTTTCATTTGAAACAGCAAGGTTTTTGTAAAAAATCGTCTAAACTCGGCAGGGGAAGGGTAATAAAATTATTATTTTGGTTTTGGAGTGATATATGTGGATATATTACCTGCCAAGATAAAATATCACCCTCGCCTAACGGCTCGGGTGATATAAAATCTAAACAGGTAATATATCCACATATATCACTCCAAAATCAAAATAACATATAATATTTAATAGGGCAGTTATACAGTTGCGGAGTCAGGCTCTGGCTGCACCCACCCCCAGCTCAGCCCAAATATACGTTTTTGAGCTTGGATGGAATATATACGTATCATTTTCATGCAAAAGTGGTCATGGTGTACTCCCTTATCAAAACATATAATGCTGTCATCCAGTTGTTAAGCACATGCCTAGTCTTTATCTAATGACTTGAACATAAAAAGGCATATTTTATTGGCCTAATAACTTTACAAATGTTTTAGAGTCACTAATAGTGGCGAATAGGTGTGTTACGCAGCACAATATATAATGAAAAAAAGGAAGTTGTTTATTAATATAGCCGTCCGGTTAGCTCAATTGGTAGAAAGTTGGACTGTGAATCGGGTCGTCGTTGGACTGTGAATTGGGCGACCTGAGTTCGATTCCCGTACGGCGCAGGTCACTTTCGTTGTGATTGATCATGAAATCCTTTCTACTGTCATTCGCACTGTACCTCTGCTCTGGCATGTACAGAAGTTTCAGTTCCTTGCGAAAGTGGAGGCAACTAGTACTGGTAAACTGCTTGACAGCCTGCCCAAGACCGAATCGGTGGTTGAACTGTGCTCTGGTGAATTCAATGCGGCATGCTGGCGTGATCCGGAGTGAAAACTACCAGCACCACCAGCACCACCATCACCACCAGGTGTTTATTATTGTGACATGTGCAAAGCCACTGACAAATAATAAGCATATGTGTGGATGATTATAGTACACGGCTCAGTGGGCCTATAAGTCACCAACTTATTGTGTTACAGACACCCCTCACATTCATATACATTTGTGCTTAAAGATATACTATGCGCATCTTTCAGTAATATATTTCTATTACAGAAATATATTGAAATCTTTCAAATTCGTACTGAATATGTCTTATTTAAAAAAACACATACACACAATGTATGGGAATCGGCGTTCCTTATTACGGGTCAAGTAAAGTTGTGCCTTTCTTAAAAAAATTGCCATTTACCTTTAATAACACTGTATATTCATAGTGCCAACTTATAGTGTATACGATTTAAAGCAAAATATTTGTGTGAAGCCAAATGATATTTTATTTATATTACAAAAAGACTGTGAAGCAACAATCACTATTTCAAATACCAATTTTGAGCATAATATATCTTCATTAAATTCCATTTCACTATTGTACATACGACTACGGCACCCGCTCAAAAAGTTGTATAAACAATGTATAAGAGGTGTTTTGCCACTTGTAGGACATCTATTACATTTTTGTCACGTGTGGGTCGAATCTTCAAAAACACGCACTTTTCCCTGTCGCGTCGTTTTCTATTGATTTTCTTAAAATCTTCCACTTACATGTCAGCCCCCATCTAACACTGCTCGGTATACGCCCCTATATAAAGGGTACGTAACTTTGTTTACTCCAGGTGCAAAAATAGCGGGACCATCCGGAAAATAACGGGATCTACCGACAAAGCGACACCTGCTGTCATAATATGAAAACAATATATTGCAACTCGCATTAGGGGGCAGGGGACCTAAAAATGAAAAATTTTGTATTTCAGTGTGACCAGAAACACAATTCCAAATATTTCAAAATCTGTTTCACAGGCAGATAACCAGTTGCACAGCATTATTTAATGATATATGACATACATTGAAGAAAATAATAGTTTGCATGCATTGCTCCTTCAAAAATTGACTGACAGCAATTTATATTTAGTCCCCCACCCAGCCAAAAATCACATCTAAAATATACCAATATAGGCAATCTTCATGAAGGTGCAGCATACTCCAGAATCCGCCCGATTCCTTTAAAAATATCAGTAACACGCAGTGCAAGCTATGGCATTTTCAGAAATGACAAATAAAGTGTCTGTCATACGTTTAGATTTTTCACAAAATTTATCTGAAATTTCTTACTTGTTTGGCGCCAACTGTCAAAGCTTGAATTTTAACTTTTTCACCTCCATTCGGAGAGTCAGAAATACATACAAAGCTACCAAAATGCTTAGTTTCGGGTAAAAACCCAAAAATATATCTCATTTCCTACACACAAACAAGAAAGAATTACAATGACAGAGAAATATCAGAAGTTATCAGTACCTTCAAAACACCATGTCTGAGTTATCAAAAAATTTGACCGGGGCCATCATTCGAATATGTCCCCTGCCCCCTTATGCTTACCGCCAACTGCGTAGTGCATAGTGTAACATGCGACTATAATATTGCTATCGTTGTCATCGTCGTTGTCGATGCGCACTGATCATGTATTGCATTATATTTGTAATCAGTGAATATCATAAAGCCTATGAATGCTAAGACAGGTCAAATTAGCCAAGTATTGATCAAAATCAATAATTATTGTGAAACAGTGTCGACAATGTAAGTGGCAGATTTATAGAAAAATTAAAGATACATTATACATCTAGTTATATGAAGAACAAGCAAATAATGTTATCTTAAACACCAAACATAGTACGCTGTCCTTAAAAAAGATGCAATTAAACATAGAGCATATCAAAATGTGTGAGTTTGATGGTTCAGGAAGGAAGACATGAAGTTGCAATTACATGATAGTGCATTCAGTAATCATAATGCATGATTGTATTCAGCAAAACGTAGGTTTCCATTGTCATAAAGAAGTATGGAAGCAAGCATAATGTAAGTCCAAATATCATGAAGCAAGATGGAATAAATGCACTAATTCTGTTCCATAGTTTTGAGATATACAACATACATGGCATAGCTATAAGAAGCTACAAGTTTCACTGTCATTTTAATAAGCACTATGGTATTTTTTTTGTTTATTATACACTCATCAAAATACATGCACATTATATACCACACATAACAAAGCAATATTTAAAAATATATGGCAAATTTGAACAAATTTACAAGAGACTGTATTATACATGTACTATATAATTTACAAGAAAATTACTATATTATACCTTAATATTAAAGCATGCCATCAATAATATATATCCTACATAGTGAAGCTGAAGACCAACTGCAAATCATAAAAAGAAACTAAAGTAAATACAATGGTGACATTGCGACAGTACGATGGTTACGGTTCGACACTACGATGGACGATCACCTTCGTATAACGTCGTGCTTCTTCATCGCATTGTCACCATCATACTGTTATATTTTCAACATCGTACTGTCGAACTTCGTCAAACGTATAGTCTAGCTTCGCGCTTTTTACGGAATTCCGTAGTAAAACCATGGGTGATATTTTCACATCCTTCAAAATCCGCCACGAGAAACATTGAAATGACTTTTTTTCAAAATTTCTGAATATTCTCTTAGCACTGCCCAGTTATTACATACAGATCAGATTACGGATTGCAAATCCAATGTGTTGGTTAACGCATGTCCCATTTAAATTGATTGATTGATTTTCTTTAGACCGGGCGGTCAAGGATAACCTACGAAAGTGCAAGCACTTATTTCCAGTAGGGTCCTTACCTCAGCAGACACAAGAGACAGCTATGAGATACAAGGAAATCCGGGAACCAGTCCCTAGCTCTTATTGAATAGATTCCTTGGTTCTTTTACATGCCCAGTGTATAGCACTGATACATGCGAGGATTACCTGGGTTTCGTACCAATAAACCTCTAGTTAGGTGGGAAACACTGAAAGTGTTTCTGAAAAATCCCAAGGGTGTTACCCAGGATCGAACCCGGAACCTCAGGAGTGACAGTCAGTGGTCTAACCAACTGAGCTATCGCGCCACCTAAACACATTTAAGTCTAAGGCTATCGGTTTTTCTTTTTTATGAAGTAGGAAGCGTTGATTATAATAATAAACAAAGCTTAATGAAAAACAAGAACTTTTGAAAATTAGACCTTCACTGTGAAATTATAAAAAAGATATTTTTTACTATACGTGAAGTTATATTTTAGTTTATTCTACCCTTTCAAGTGCTTTTCATCCAATTGTCATTGAAAGATTTTCAAATTTTTATTTCACCTATCGGTATATTTGTTTATTGTACACAATATCTATCAAGTTAAATCGTTAAATGAAACTATTAAGTGGCCAAAAATGCAGTTTCCTGATGTGAAGAATTAAGCTTCGCCTACTGCAATGGTCGATTCTCATATAGTAAAATAATTGAACACCTTAAATTTTGCGCAATATGTAAATATGTCTTTATGTAAACAAGTAAATTCAGGAAAAAAATTAATGACTATAAAAAGGTTGGTTTTAACACCGTGTGGCTCTTTTTCTGGCCATGTTATTTACCTGTTAACATATATCAGGAAACAGTCCTAGGTTCAATGCGTTGTCTGCAAAATGATAAACATGTTTTACAGACTGACAGCTATCATATTTGTGCATTATGCATGTAGAGGAGGGGGATATACAGTATTTCTATTTATTGACAGAACCCTCTGGCACAATAATTTTAGAGGGTAAGCAATATTTCAAGAACACTTTTTTTAAATGTTTAGAAAATGTACCCTGTTAATGTTTACATCAATGTTATAAATAATCATCTGAAGCACGAATGGTGCTTTTCTGCAGTATTGCTTAATTTCTACAAAATTACTAGTCTCAATATATAGTTCGTCTGCAATACCGACCGAATTTAAACAAACTGATATTACTTAGATGTCTGTTTTAATGAAGTGCGGTCGTCGTATACAACAGGAAGCCTGACCCAGAATATTTTGAGCTACAAAACGACCAGCACATCTGAGACAGAAAAATATCTGAATCTTTTCGTAATTCAGGAGCTGCTGCGAGTTCTCAATCAGTAATTGTGTCAATGAAGTATTATTTTCTCCCTCTGAGGGTATCATCATTTCCTCCGTATTACATCAAACTTTAATGCATACGCCATGACCAGTCGATGTTCTACTTTATGACCCGACAAAATTATAAATACTTTGCTAGTTTACCTGTTCAGTAAAATGTTATCATCTGATTTGGTATAAGTCGCTTTTGGCCTTTAGTCAAACGTTTACACCATCGCTCTAAGATTTTAGCTAATATCATCTTACGTGCATTGGCTTAAATCTACTTATATTTCTTTTTTGTCATTTTAAGAAAATCGTATTTGAAATTTTGAACTGCAATATCTTTTGTATACCAGGTATAAATTGAGAAGTTCTGCGCAAAAAATGCGCTCATTCAAATAATTCCTACACAAATGTTGCTCTGTTTGATTGAGCCTGTTCATGGACGGTACTGGAAAGTGCAAGTTACCGTCCACGCCCTCTGGCACCGGCTTAAGCAGAATTCAACATGAAAACACGAAACTGGTGAAATTTTGAATTTAGAAACATCCGCAGATGTGTTCATGCGGCGGTTATCATGGTACCGTCAATGAGACACAGTTGTGCCATTCCATGAAAAGCGGCGTATGGTCCCCAAGTAAAAGAATGTTCTTGCCCTAAACGAGAAAACAATGGGCGGAACTAAACAAAATGGAATTTTGAATGGGGATCTGAGGTTATGAAGCCTGCATATCACAGATAAGACGTCAAAAGACAAATTTAAAAGCAGGCAGCATATCGTAAAGGTGATTATATAGTATTCAAGTAGGAATACTGGAACCACCCAAGTTGAAAATGGCCAAATAGAAGAAACTAAAAGTACCACATAACATGTATACACAACAATAATGTCGTGCTGAACGATCTTCAAGGATCGACAATATAACATCATTGATTAAATGTACGGGGAGACTTTTTACAGCCGCCACACGGCACAAATGACACGGATGTGACAATAAAATAGGGAAAAACAGAATCCTTCTGAAGCTAATGTATAGTATTCATTGAAAAGAAGAAATCATAAGAAAAGATGTTTCACTCATTTTTCATGAATTATTTTATCAATGTTTCAACAGTTAAACTTGATTGTTTTGTGTCGATGAATCAATCTTCATCTCCTAAACTTGACTGTTTAGAATTACGTCAGTTAAGTTCCCTTATGAATGAGATGCATACATAAGGACGTCATTACGCTGTTTACGAGTTCCCTTACATGTTACTTATATAAAATATATCTTCATACATGTATATAATGATGACTATTTCTATAGAATAGTCTCTGTTATTTGGGGAACAACTTATACCCTGCCCTGGTTATGACGTAGGTACTGTATCTACGTCATATCCTTTTAACGCTGGCGTCGAATATTGTAACAAGGAAGAAGAAATGAGTTGTTGAAAAAAATGGAAAAAATCGCTGATCAAAACAGCAATCGATAGTAATAACTTCTAGATATGAATCGATAAGACGTCGGTGATTTTCTGTGTGCCCTAAAAGCAGCAATTGTGTTGATATTTTCCACGATTGAAGCGGATTTGTTCTTGATGTCTTTGGTGGGAACATGGAACACTGAATCAAGCAGGATATTATATGGACAGAGAAGTTTTCTTATTCAATTTCAGATTTAGATCTTCAACAGATTCTTGTCGAGAACAGTTTAAATTTAAATTATTTATATTCATTGTTTTGTGAATTGTACTTTGTCTAGCTTTATGCTGACTGCTGTCGTAAATTGACAATTTTATTATGACGATCCATGGATCTACTCTCAACCACGGCTATTCATTTAGCTATGTCTGTATTTCGCTATAATGATAAATCATTCGCGGTGTAATAGTTACTGATGGTAACGATGATGATTGTAATGAAAACCTTTAAAAAAAAAATATGATAGATCTACATAAATAATAGATGATCTAGCTAGGTCAGTAGGTGCACTTTGCTATTTTCAATGGCGTTAAGAATGGTGGAAGCAAGAAATATTTGTTAACTTGTGCTAATTGTCCTGAATTAGGAAAAAATGTGTCTATTAATCTAACAGGTTCATAATAAATCAGTTATTATTAGCTAATCAGTTTTAAAATATATTTTATTTGCTTTTAAATCTTCAAAATAGATCTATAATTTTCTTTTTGCTGGACGAGATTGGAAGAATGTGATTAAAGACAATACACTACTGGTCTGTATGGGAAATGTGGAAATAAATGCGATGGTGATCAGCAGCGTCTTGTGAGGACTCCTGACATTTGATGAATTGTTGTATGAGATAAATTGGTGACTGATGTTAGTAGAGCTAGTAGTTTAGTTCCTTACAGTATTAGGTGAGGTATTTCCTGTTTAAATGTTTATTTTATACATTATTTTACAATGTGAAACCTAGGTTTAGATCTACAAGTTGAACAAATTAATTATTCAGTTATATTTCAGTATTTGTTATCATAGATGTGAATACATTGCCTTATTTTAGGGCCTATTGTTTTCATGGTAAAATTAAGTATGCATAATAAGCAAATTATGTTGGATAAGAAGGGGTTAAAATCACATTAAATAAAAATTGATAAATTAATAATGCACAAATACTTAAAAGATGCAGACTTCAATGCAACATCAGTCACATGAGTAAGATATTAGATAATAATAATTATAGTAAATTAATAACATTATATAAAAATAAAATAATAACAATAAATTAATAGTAATAATAATAATAATGAATTGATAATAATAATAAATTATTAATGATGATGATAATAATAATAAATTAGTAATAATAATAATGAATTGATAATAGTAATAATAATAATAGTGTGATGTGATCTAATGATAATAATAAGACAATCATGAATTCATAATTATAATGATAATAATAATAAATTATTAATAATAATAAATTAATAATAATAATAATAATAATTTTAAATAGACTATGTTGTTTATAATTCATGGTGTAGGCTACATTACAGTACAGATTTATAACAAATTATATTTGTCACACAATTTATTGCAATTATGAATTTTGAATTGACAAGTTGTAGTTCACTTTTCATTGTAAAATTTATTTTCCATTGCACCTTTTATTTACTTTACACAACATAAAAAGATAAATATTTTAATATAATAAATGGATAGCTAATTTATTAAATGATTGTGATGAACCTCTTTTGATGATTTAGTCATAGTGAACACCATCCAAATATAAAACTTTAAATTTGAAAGTATATCATTTACTTTTTATTTTTTCTTATAGTTTGACAATAGATCTACACATAATTAAACTTAAAACTTTAATTTAGAGGGTAGAAGTTTTAAATTTAGAGGTTAAAAGTTTCCATTTCTTTAGGATTTCTTATAATCTCATGCTATATGATAGGTACTCATTCCCCTAAGCTAGTGATAAAAGTGAACACGCTTCTTAAATTTTAGTGTTTAAACACTGTTGATAATATTTACACAAAATCATGCATTCAACGTTTAACTTTTCTTTGTTGAATGTTGTTCAAAGGAAAATCATTCAAGACAATTTTCTCTTGGCTTTAGTATAATACCCAACTTTGGTTGAATTGCAAGACCAATTTTTATGTAAACTAATAGAGGATGTGAGGTTTGATATTTAAAAAGTTAATATAAATCGTCTTACTTTAATTTCCGTGTTGAAACAATATTTTATTGTGAAAAGTACACCCTATTAAATTTCAAAATAACATGGTTATGATATTAAAATGACATTGTGCCTATTTTGTCATGGTCAAGTTATGCTGAATTGACTTTATGTTTCAAATAATTGACTGAAAAAAGGTTATTGACCTACAGCTGATATTTTAAAATGTTAAGGATAAAATATAAGTATGCATAAAATATAAAAAGACTGTCCCAAACTTTTTATAAATTGAACATTTTGGGTAATTTCCAATGGCATTGATTTATAGTTCATAAATGGAAAGTACATAATCATTATAAAAATTGATCTATTAGTGTCAATTAAATGTACAAATATTTTTATAATTTTGTAATAAATTATTATGCACTTCAGAGTCCATCTAAGCTCTTGATATTTATATAATTTTTGTTCTTAAAATGATTGCCTTTTTATCTTCATGGTAATAAACTTTGTTGATTTCTGTCTGGATTATTTTATTAACAATAAACATAATAAGGCAAAAAAACACTAACTTTACAATGTTTAAATAAAATGATGCAAATACTTTGGCAATGTTCTAAGGTTTCACTTTGTTCAAAACTTAAATTACCATATTATTAGGCTATTATTGTTTTTCAGCAGCTACTTAATTTGATAATCAAAAATGTCTTGGCTGAAAATCAGCAAATGCTTTCTGTATTGCAGATAGATTAATGAATGTGGCTTTCAATTAAAATAAAATGTAAAATACATGTGTATTATTATAATCAATGTTTATTAAAGTCTATTAATTGGTTGAATTGACTTATAACCAATACAGAATCAAACAACTTTTAACTGACAGTATAGCTGGATGCTGCAAACTGACCAGTGAAAGAATATTTTGTGTAATTGCTGAAACACTGGCAGTAGAATTTATGTCCAACAAAAAAGCTTAAACCATTATTCTTGGAGTTTGGGAATTTAGTATATTTTTTGGCCAATAAAGATATTTTATTAGTAAATATTCCATGAAATCTATTAATTGTTTCAAATCTTTTTACAGCTCAGTTAAGTATATTAGTATAAGTACCTATTTTAAATAAGCGCTTCACCACAGTTGTAAGAAAGACAGTCCAGGACTGACCAGGATGGGTGGTGTGAAATGCTGCAAATTGAAAAATATAGCTCGAACCTATGTTCAATTGTGGCAACCTATGTACAATTGTGGGGTAAAAAATTAGGACAATTTCTAACACGTTAATATTGCATGCTATTCTAATGACAATAGGTGCTAAGCATACTAAAATGTAATACAAGTGTTCTGCCTTGTCGACGATATGATGCATTAAAATTGTTGCTAGTTTTCTTTACCGCATGGGGTGTAAGTGTTTACATCATGCGATTTAAAAAACAAATGGAAACCTGATTAATGTAACATTATTAAACATGTTGGTTGAATTGGAAGGATTCGAACCCATGGAATGCAATTGGAAATATCTGCTCTCAGAGTCATGCAGGTCTCACGATCTTGATGGTCACTATTGTATTGGGCATATGTTTTCGGCGCGTTGGTTGGTGGCTGCCCCCGGGGACCCTCGCCCACTTTGCGGCCCTCCAACCCTTCAGAAACCATAAAATTGAAAATTGGTGAAAAAAACGTTGGGGTTATGGAGTTCAATTATTATTAAGATGAGTGCTGAAAAATGTGCAGCGAGTTGCATACCTTTACTAAATATGTATATATATAAATCAATTTTTTATTTTTTGTGGGAAATGAAGGTAATTGAATTAAAAGCATATACCAAATATATAAACATGTTTCAAATGAAAAATACTGCAGTTTAAATGGTTTTGGGGTGGGAGGGTTGTGGGGTGGGTGGCTGATCAGCGCGCCGAACACCTATGGCATAGAGTGGTTCAGGAAAGGTATATTTGAAAAGTTGATGTGTTGATGCATAATTTATAGTTCAGTTGATTGAATGCACTTATTGTATACATGTATCTAGCACATATTTTGAAGCAGTTTGAACGTTATTGCTAAATTGATATCTCGAAAAACATGCACTGTCAAATGTATATACATTTAGCTAGCACATATTTGGAGCAGTTTGAATGTTTTTGCTTAATTCATGTCAAGAGAAATGGCACTGAACTCGAGATCTTGTCGATGGTTACTACCCAAATTATTGTGTTTCAGATAGTGCCATATTTGATTTTATGAGCGCTAGAATATGCATATTTGTTGGGAATGCTGCTTTATTTGCTAAGTTGAATTACCTACATGGCAGTGGTTGTATTATAAATCATAGAATGGCTGGGCACGACTAATTTTTTTTTTTAAGTATTCAATTCGCGGAGCCAATAATAGTATGATATTGGCGAAGCCAATATTGTATGTTATTGGCGGAGCCTTCGACTGGAAAACGGGAAATCTCCCGTTCACCATCCGAAGTCTAGTGGCGGCCGGCGAATAGACATTTTGTGATATTGGCGATACTGGTTTCTGCTTCCCAGAACCAATTTCGCGCAACAGGTGTCAATGCTGTGTTGTTGCTCATATACATTTGTGAAAATTGACTATTTTGTGAATGAAGAATTGAAAGACTAGTATTGCTTTGATCAATTATTTTCTAGAACATACTGTTCCAAAAAGCTATTTACAGTTTGTTCCATTTGCTTTTGTTTTGATTTTGTGTCATTTGTTTGCTTTGCTATGGATGCCCTAACAGGGTTTTGTATGCCCGGTATCCAAACCTTTTGGCTTTTATTAATGGAGTCGTGCCCATAAAATGCCAAGATAAACTAAGACATTACTCAGTGAGATAAATTACATATGCCACTATGTATGACTATAAAATAAAATTAGTTAAAGTATGATATTGTTTTCTTGTTGTCCCTAATAATGATGACTATTTCTATAGAATAGTCTCTGTTATTTGGGGAACAACTTATACCCTGCCCTGGTATGACGTAGGTACTGTATCTACGTCATATCCTTTTAACGCTGGCGTCGACAATATTGTAACAAGGAAGAAGACATGAGTTGTTGTGAAAAAACCCACCCGCCCTCCTCGTCAATTATGAGTGTGAAGTGTCAAAGATTTGAGCTTAAATTTAATACTAGTGTCATGCTTGTTTTGTTGTTTCTGTCCTCTTTTGGTATGTTTTCAGATTAGCCAACATAAGCGACGTGTTTCAAGACAGCTAGCCCTACTAAATACCACGGAAGAGGTATCTTTTAGGAAAACTGCTTGGGCCAAAACCACCAGCAGAGAGAAATCGACAACGGTGCGACTCCAGAGATGTGTTCTATTAGCTTTAAAATAATAAAGTCACAGCAATAACACGTATAATATCATTTTTTATTTTTCCAACGTTTCGGCAAATGTATGCCTTTTTCAAGGTAAATAAATAATAATAATATCAACGGACGTGACGTCGTAATTTTACAATTAACGTCACGCCCACTTTAGCGGAAAAACGAACAAATACGAACAATTCCAATTCATGATAAAAGAGATAAGTGCACCAAACAAAGCATCAAAATATAAAAATATAAAAACGACACAATAGATATCGGATTAATAAATACGAATATTTCCTATAGGGTTTAATTATAAAAAATGATAATAGGAAAAAAAGGAATATCTATGTGGCGTAATTCTAGCATTTGTAGCGTGGATTGATATTTTATGAATTATTTAATTGAGTATAACAACTTTGTGTTCATTCCTTCTGGAAAATGAGTTTTTAGCTTATGAATCCAAAATGTTTCTTTGCACAAACGATCTAAAGTATTGTAAACAACATCTTATGGGCATAAATGAAAAGTCGGTAAAATTATGATCGTCCCTTATTAAAATGATTTTGCAACAATTAGTGGAGAATGCAGGATCTACAAATTGCATATATCAAATTTATGCTATTCATTCGTTTTAGACACAGGTTGTTGGTTTGACCAACATACTGCATGCTACATTTTTACATGTTATCAAATATATACAATTCTTGGTTTGACAGTTAGTATGTTGACGTAAGTCAAATTATCTCTCCTGTATTTGAACTGTAAAATGACGTACCACTATTAATACGAACACAATGAGAACAGCGTTTTCTACAACAACCTCCAGAATGTGATGTAAAGTCACTGTCAGTATCAAATCTAGATCTAACTAAAAAGTCTTGTAAGTTTCTTGGACGTTTATAGGCAATTATGGGTGTGTAGTTATTGTGAATATTTTTAACACCTTCGTTTTTTGACAGATTTAGTAGGTCCCAATATTTATGAATAGTATTTCCAATATTAGGTAAGGACGGATTATATTCACAATAAATGGAAGAACGTTTTTCTTTTCTTTATCTTGTGGCCGTAAGGCATCCTTTGTGACATCTGTGACACGTGAAGAAACGCTGAATCTATAACCGTCTCAGGGAAATTTCTACTTATGAAGAATTCTCGTAGTTTGCTCAGTGAAGTAGAGAACACGTCGTCGTCGGATATAATTCTCCTGTAACGCTTAGCCTGACTGTGGGGTATTCCGTCTTTACACCGTTTTGGATGACAGGATGTATAATCAAGATATTGGTGGTTGTTAGTTTCCTTTACATAAACATTAGTTTGAAAATCGTACGATTTTCCTTTTTGATACTTGAACATCAAGAAACGAAACAGATTGTTGAGATATGGTGTGGGTGAATTTAATGCTTGGGTGAACATTGTTGATTTTGTCAATAAATGTGTTAAGTTCTTTCAAGAGAATGATCCCAAAGCATAAAAATATCGTCTAGAAAACGAAGCCACAATGACGGTTTAAGCTGACTATCTTTCAAAAACTCCTCTTCGAATTTCCCCATAAAAAGTGCTGCGTACGCGGGGGCGACTGGGCTTCCCATAGCGGTACCCATTTTCTGAAGAAAATAGTCATCCCCGAACTTTGAAGTAGTTATTTTCAAGAATAAGTTTCAAAAGTTTAACAATTTCATCTGACGAAAGTCTGCTGTTATTATTTCCTTGTCTTAATAATACAAACACGCATCAGTTCCATCCGTATGTGGTATATTAGTATAAAGTGAAGAGACATCTAGTGGTTACCAAATATGTGTTTTTGCTTTGTAGTTTAATATTACGTAATTTGTTGATGAATCTGTGGTGTCTTTTACATATGATGGCAATCTAAGCATATGTGGTTTAAGTATAAAGTCGAGATACTTTGAAATATTTTCTGTCGGTGAGTTACATCCTGACACAATAGGTCTACCCGGATACTTTAATGGCAGTGTGAAGTCTGGAGATTTGTGTGTTTTAGGTAAGATATAAAAACACGGTGTACGTATGTTCGTTGGAAATACATCAAATTCATCTGAAATACAGTCGTTTGTTTCTTTAATCTTATCAATGCATTCCGATATGTTACATTTAATAATTTCTGTAGGATCTTCCGTACATTTTTCATAGTAGCTGTTGTTTTCGAGTTGACGTAAAACTTCCCGTCGGTAATCGTCAGTATTCATAATAACGATATTTTTTTTTTCTATTAGCTTTCAAATACTATATTTCACATGTTGTGTCTGCTAAATTTGCATTTTGCGGCCGGCGAATAGACATTTTGTGATACTGGCGATACTGGTTTCTGCTTCCCAGAACCAATTTCGCGCAACAGTGTCAATGCTGTGTTGTTGCTCATATACATTTGTGAAAATTGACTATTTTGTGAATGAAGAATTGAAAGACTAGTATTGCTTTGATCAATTATTTTCTAGAACATACTGTTCCAAAAAGCTATACAGTTTGTTCCATTTGCTTGTTTTGATTTTGTGTCATTTGTTTGCTTTGCTATGGATGCCCTAACAGGGTTTTGTATGCCCGGTATCCAAACCTTTTGGCTTTTATTAATGGAGTCGTGCCCATAAAATGCCAAAAGATAAACTAAGACATTACTCAGTGAGATAAATTACATATGCCACTATGTATGACTATAAAATAAAATTAGTTAAAGTATGATATTGTTTTGTTGTTGTCCCTAATAATTTGTGGTATTAAGGTGTATGCTAGATTTCAATTTAACATCACGTGAAAATAAAATAGTATAAGAACGGACTGTACAATTGTTCCTTTAAAGGCTTCTGTTTTCTTGACAATATAAGATTTTACTTCTTTGTATATAGCGACATAATAACAGACATGTAAGAATTATCAGTTATTGTTGATATCACGAGACGTTCAAAAGTTAATTCGTAATTAAATTGTGCAGGAATAATGTGAACAAACCATCTCTCTTGAAAATATATTATTTGATATTCCTTTAAAATACACATCGCCCCTGAAATTGTATATTTTTCATTTGTCTTTGTACCTTTGACTGAATATACAACAATTCAATGCACAAAGTAAACATATATTAAAATGCATCGCAGTTGTTGAGGAATGCGAAACTAAGCTGTGCAACAATAACGTCTATGTTCATGCAATTGCAAAATATTCATAAGCAAGGTAAAATGTCATGCTTGAGATATAAACAAGAAGGGAGAAAAAAGCAATTTATTAAAATAAATTAATAATAATCACAATATTTCATTACCTTTTGTTCGTTTATGATATGTTTCCTCCGACAGCTTAGCATCAGCATCAATACCCCTGGCTGAAAATTGAAAATGTCATATGTATTGTATGTTGAAATATGAGAAATCTTGGAATATCAATGTTACACAATACATGATTATTCTAAATGCCATCGAAAATAATACAAATCGGATGGATTTTCATCATTTGTTATAATCAACAGAAGCAACTGATTAAAATATGCCTATAGATAGAAGAAATCTTCAACAAAAGTGTGTATGCAAATGTAAATATTCTATAAGATATCGTACGTTTTTCCGCAACTTTTTGTATCTCTTTTATTACATTTTCTCCCTCTTCCCTAATTTTTTAACTTCCTCTTTAGCAACAATTTTTAACTTTCTTTTCCCCTTTGTTTTCTGCTTATATATCTCTTGACTAGCCTTTTGTACTTTGGCCTCAAAAGCATCAATTGACGACGTGAATGTATCTTTTAGCTTGGACAGTGAAATATTTCCCTCATCATCAATATCTTTTACTTTCAAATTTATTATCTCAATAAGCTCTATTTTTTGTTGATCAGTCTTTTGTTTGAACTCATCCATCTCGTTTCTTATTTGTTCCTGGATAGCTTTGCCTACATCTTCCAAGACTGCGCGAACAACATCTTTACCGATGATCAATTCATCCATTTGAAGCTGAAATTGTAAAGGAGTGCTGATTTAAATAAAGTCAATCTTTTTTCTGTGTACATAGTACATACAATATGCTGTTTTGGCACAAAGTTTCTTGACATGATTTTAAATGACGTGTTGAAGGCCAATTCCATTTAACAAAAATTGCCAAAATGCCAAAGCCCTAATAACAGATTGAGCACAAATTGTTGGAAATAATGTAGCTAAAGACTGTATTAGATCGTCAATTAGGAAAACAGTCATTTCCTGTCCAAGCTTTGCAGCATAAAGTTAGTTTACATTATCAATATTGTGATAAGAAAATAAACGAACACAAACAAATAACCATACCTTTGCTAATTTCTGAATTGCGTTGTTTGGTACTTTATTTAAAGCTATGAATCCAGGATCAGTCAATATATCATTTAGAATTGTAAAATACTGTATAAGATCTGAATCCTCGACCTCTAGTTTTGGAGAATGTCTAATAGCTTTACCAACGTTTCTACCCTGAAAAATGTGAAAAATGATAATGTCAAAATGACTGAAAACTTATATGCTAAGTTTTATGGTGGTCGATATGTGCAATTCATGTTTTCGCCCAGCGAACCCGCAATGCGAAATATCGAGAATAAACAAGTTAAAATGGCGGGGTCGCGGAGCTTGGACATGGTTATACGCAGAAGTGCGATTTAATAAATAAAACGTCGTCCGAGAGCGCGGAGCTATATTCAATAAATAAAATTGCGGGGTCACGAAGCATAAACACGCAAACTAGCGAGGGAGCTGGGCGAAATGTAAT
Source organism: Ruditapes philippinarum (assembly GCF_026571515.1). NCBI lineage: Eukaryota > Metazoa > Mollusca > Bivalvia > Venerida > Veneridae > Ruditapes > Ruditapes philippinarum. The sequence continues at coordinate 41,791 of NW_026863040.1, forward strand.
AACTAATGGCCCACATCAATTAAACATTTAAATATTTGACTTTTGGCTAGGCTGGTCGTGGGGCAAAATCATACGTCAATTAGTGGGGCGCAGGGGCGAAGTTTAATAACACAACTTCGCCCCATGCCCTCTCTTATCTAATACGCGAATTGCACGAATCAGCCACCATATGTTTACCTATTTATTCATGTTTCTATTCAATACTCATATAAATATAAGTGTCTTTAAAAACACATACAAAAAATTAAACAAACGTGTTTAAATTGGTACCTTGTCAAATATGTTGTTCCTTTTGGAGAGATCGTTGTTTATTTTTGTCTCAAATGCTTTGAAGTTAACAATTACACTGACTATACCATTAAAATCGGTATCTTCTGCACTCATTACATCCTTGTAACCATCGGGGGGCATAAAACATTTCGCAATTTCCCACGGATTACTACACCACTGAGTTGCATCGGTGTTTTTAAAAGATGGACCATAAAAACGATGAGCATTTTTAATCTCAGATCTCATATTATGGCAAATTTTGTTCGGGCAACCATAGGAGTGAAACTGTGTTGCACGGTTCCTATGGTAACCACATTTTCCTCGATTGACGTTGCAAATCTTATTTGTTGGACAAACAACAATATTTTCCGTGTTACAGTTTGAACAGGTGCTCCCCGCTGATAATCCATTTGATATAGAAATATCCTGAAGACACTTTTGTTGGAACTGTACGATTTCATCAACAACAACAGGCCCGATTTCTTCTTTTGCGAAAAGAACAGCCAATGCAGCCTTAACCCAATTCAGAAATTTTGGTTTTGACAAAGTAGGGTTCGGTACTGAAGCCATTTTATTTGTCTGCTACCCACAGATATCTAAAATGGAAAAGAAACGTTGTGATACATGATTGTTAAGATAATTGTGTGTATTCCAAATGAAAATGAAAAAGAAAATAGAGAAGCAAAGTATGGGTCAGCTATATGGACACTGATTTCGTTTTAGAAAATTGTTACAGGATACGATTAAAATGACAAAAGAATAAGTCATCACTTTTAGAGCTACAAAAAAAAATGAACGATGAATATGAACGTTCCCGTCTGAACTAAAAAAATAAAGCTGATACAAAATCGTTTATAAACGCCGCTTCAAATTTATATAAACAAGACTGCGACTGTCGAGATTAATATAGCCCTTGATGACAATAATTTCAAATTGATACTTTAAAATGTTTCATGTTAATACATCATATTCGCTTAATGCAATGCTCTGAATAAATCCGAAGGACACAGTACTACGCAGGAAAATAACAAAATAAAGGTATATGTTTACTTATCATTTTAGAAAATTAATCTTTTTTCTTTGCATTGAATTTGTATTTTGTACCTCCAGTACGTTTTAAGTTATGCAAATGAACACCAGAAAGTAGCCTGGGACTCAGGCGTTGATATTTTTGCTTATTTATAACATACGCGCTATTTCATACTCGATCGTCATAGATAACACACAACATCTCTGGTTTTGATAGTATCAACGTCGATTTGCCAAACAGAACCATAACAAAAAATCGGCAGACTGGAACCCAGGTTTACCAGAAAGGTCAATTGTAACTAAATCATATTAAGGAAGGTCAAATATTCGATGAATAGTAAAAGCTATTGCACGGAGTTAGATATGTCCAACTTTACGTTTTTATTGAAAGTGGGCATCTGTAAAACTTCTGAAGAGAATGGGTTGAAAACTCACACTATATTTATCTGTGGTTATCTAACATTATTAGCACAGATCCAATAAGCGTGTGTTATCTTTCTACAAAGCTATAGCCATTTTCTTACTATCAGGCACAGGTCTTCTTTAGAAAAGTTTGAAATTTCAATGACATTTCTTCTACTAAATAAAAAATATAAAGCAAACAAAGAAAATCTGCTAAGTATGATGTACATTGATTTCGACGATATGTCTTTTTTATAGATTTACTAACAAAAGAATACGTATATGTGAAAATGTCATATTTCTGTAGTAGTACCCTGTAAATATTAAAGTTATTCACTTCGATTGATATAATATTTACAGCAGTGAAATATAGGTGATTTTCGTTATATAGTTTAATCTTATATTTGTTAAATTTCTGTTATAAATCGATTTCCACTGTCCAGGGATTTGCTGTTTATCATACTCTATTTAAAGATATCACGTATGATAAAACACATCAGTGCAGATATCCTATTTCTGCTTTTCTTCGCTACAAATAGTTTTTCTTTTCATGTCAGTATTCAATGTGAGCAAATTAGACGATATAATGTTCAAATATAAGATAAAGTTTAAAATGGAATGTAGCTGTAAACAAGTTTGCAATTTTTCTTTTCTTACATGAATGTCTAAATTTACAAAGTGGTCATGGTGATTTTATCTTTTAAATTGAAGGACATGTTTTTGTGCATTTATACCTCACTTAAAGAGCCATTGATACTCAATACACTACGGTCTATTGACATGAATAATATCTATAGAAATCAATCTTTATTCAAATTGCATGCCTGAAAAACATATCATATTATACGATGGATCGTGAGATTTAAAAGCGTGAACAACAATTGGTAAAAGAATGTTCATATCATGTATTTAATAGGTAAAATGGATTTAATCTGTTTTTATTTTTCGTATTTCCTCACATTACCTTATAATTATAATATAAATTCTTTTAATCAAATATGTCAAAGAATATTTGAACTTTATAACTGAAACTATTATAACACACATCGGGCATCATTGATTAAGAAATTGAACAAAATTATTACTTATATGATAAACGTTTTCAAATGCAAATTGAGTGTTTGGTTTACGATAAAGTTTATTACTATGTATTGACAATTGCAGCATAAATAAAAGAACTTACAACCCAATATATATATTAACAAGATAAAACCGGAAGTATGAGAGACTGGCTTTTATTAAGTGATTAGTCATTTTATTGGTTAATACGCCATACAAGTACAACGCCATAATTGTAACAGCTTTCATATGTTGTTTCGCTGAAATCAATAAATCAAAGAAAATATAATTTGATAATAATGGCATTATAATGAATTACTTTTACGTTTATAGATTTTAAGTTATTACTTTAAAAATTTACAGATATTACTTACATCATGCCTATATGCGTACAATAATAACCTACGGAATAAGTTTCAATTGAATTTTAACAACTCTTTGATAATAGCAAAGTTTTGGGTAGTTCAAGAACCATGTAAAAGTAAAGACCAGACAAAATATACAATATCAAATGTGATTTAATTAATTAACGTTTTTAATCTTTCATATGATGACATAATGAAATCACCAGTCTGTCATTGTTTATAATTGTTCTCTGATATTCGTGATTAATACTTCATGTACACAATTATTATGGTAGCATTCATGATTGATTGCCTTTTACATATTCGGTTTCTAACAGTTCTTCAGCTGTATACGTTTCGATTAAGAATAATGCAGTTGACTAATTCTATCTTGTAATGGTATTCAAGAACATTTAGATATGAAACACGTGATTCCATTTGTCATTAACGCATATTTATTTGCCTATGTAATGTCATACATGTACTTTGGAGTAAATTATTATTATTATTGCTGCTATTTTATTAAAAATTGCATGATTTTAACATTTTACTCAATTCAGAAAAACGGAATGACTAATGAACGCACAAGACGGCAAAATTACAAATGCTGCAGTCTCAGTTTGACTGAGCCTGTTAATAAATATTACTGGTCAGTGCAAGCTTCCGCCCAGTAGTTCCCTAGCACCGGCTTAAATTGGATACTTTTTTTCAGTTAAAAGAAACCATCTCAGATATGTTGAAATACCATCCATTTTCACACACTCCATGATGTTATAAAGACAAAGGCGTCTGAATATTAAACATACATCTTCCAACCAACTCCTGGCAGTTCATGGGAAACTGGTGCATTTAAGAGGAAGTAACTATAGTAAGTCTATAGAATAAAACATGGATGTTTTGAAGTTATTGTTTTTTTTTTTGTTGTTTTTTTTTTTTGTTTTTGTGTTTGTTTCTTTTTGTCACTATATTGAAATATTTTGGAGCCGTGCCATTGAATTGTAATTATAACTTTGTGACTTGTAGCATTGGTAAACACTTATAATTATCTTTGTATGTGATTTAGCTTTTCATACACCCTGAACAGTATATATTAGCTGTTAAAATCGATGAGTTTTGACTCTCAAATAATAGTTTCTTATTCTGACGCATATGTCATTTTTTAATTATTTTGCACCTGTGGTAAAATATCAACTAAACCGTCTTTTTGTCGTGACTTGCAACTTTTGAAAAATCTCTCCAAAATCATTTATTTTAATAACACATTAAGTATAGGTTAGTGTTTAATAATATGTATTAAAAAAAATAATTGGTCAAGCCTGCCGCATTTTTTATTTTTGTTAATGCATATTATTAAACATTAACCTATTTGATGATCACCATTATTTTTTCACAAAAAACAAGGCATTTCTCTAAATCACTGATTGCTCCGCCCTTTCGCTCTACAAGATGTCTACACCTTGTCAAGTTTCTAACATTTCATATTTAGATAAGCTAAATAAATGGCCCTTTCAACATATTATCAGGCACATTTTTACTGAAATGTCACAGAATCTATACCTTTATCTACAGTAATTTAGGTAAAAACAATAGAGTTAATGAAATGTGTACATCCTTTTAAAATAAATGGAAAATGTGAGAAAAATACATTAGAGATTATTAATTATTTGTAAAACAGTTTACAGGTGGAGGGGGTCAGTTTACAATGAGTTTTCCAGCCAAAAATGTAATCATTGTATTCTTAATATCATTGGATTGTTAATGCAGTTCAATCCTATCAAGTGAAGAAAATAATTTTTTGGTTACTTTTTCTAGAAAATATAAAGTTAAAACAGTCAGCAATTTATAACAGATATTTTTATTAGAGTTACAAGGATATAAATAAGTTACTATGTTACAGTATGTAATCATTTGTCTCTGCGTGCCCCACATGTATTATCTATGTAATAAATCAATTGACTGTATCTTCACATTTAGAAAGCCTTATTAGTCCCCTACCGGTTTACCGGAGGGGACTTTAGGTTTACCCTCCGTCCGTCTGTCCGTCTGTCTGTCTGTCCGTCTGTCCGTCCGTCAGTCCGTCCACAAAACTGGATCCCGCGATAACGCAAAAAGTACTGAAAATATTTTAATGAAACTTGATATATGGATAGATGGCAGTATGGAGATTATGCACGTCTTTTTCTTTTCTTCCTATGTTGAAAATTCTGGTTGCTATGGCAACAAATAGACTGAAAATATGGCAAATTTTACACATAACCTGGATCCCGCGATAACGCAAAAAGTACTGAAAATATTTTTATGAAACTTGATATATGGATAGATGGCAGTATGGAGATTATGCACGTCTTTTTCTTTTCTTCCTATGTTGTAAATTCTGGTTGCTATGGCAACAAATAGATTGAAAATATGGCAAATTTTACACATAACCTGGATCCAGTGATAACACAAAAAGTACTGAAAATATGTTTATGAAACTTGACATATGGGTAGATGGCAGTATGGAAATTATGCACATCCTTTTCTTATCTTCCTATGTTGTAAATTCTGGTTGCTATGGCAACAAATAGACTGAATTTCAAGATTTCTGATTCTAGTTTTTAAGTTTTTTCACTATAAGTTCTTTATTTCTTAAGGTATTTTCTTCAAACTTTAAATATAAGTTGCTTGTCATCAACCACATCATATGTGACAAGGTTCACAACTCTAGCACAAAAATTATCAGAATTACCTCCCTTGAACTTAAAATTTTCATGAAAAAAACATTGTTTTTTTTTAATAACTTCTTTTTCTGAATGTATCTACTTCAAACTTCATATAAATGTTTCTTATTATCACTCAACATTTGTGAGTGTGCAATACTCTAGCAAGACTATTTCCAGAATTATGCCCCTTTTGAACTTAGACCTTTTTTTTTTGAGAAATTGGTAATTTTTACTCCAACTTCTTCTATCATGATATGATTTTAAAAATGTTATATTTTGATAACAGGGATGTTTAAAAAATAACTTTAGAGTGTCCTTCAGTCCGTCTGTCTGTACATAAAAACTGTTTCCTGTGATCACTTTTAAAGAACTTTTTCAACAAATTTACTTACAATAGGAACCTAAGTGAATGGCCAATGGCCCTTCAGAATGTTGCTTGGGCTCTTACCGGTAGGGGACTTATGGATTGCTTGCAATACTATGATAATTGCTTGTTATTTTTACGTTGGCATTGTTTTGCTTACCTTTATATTTTCCATTTCAGAGTGCAAACCACACCTCTTATTCCTTATTTCCTTGTTAGACTGGTTAGACGACAGATTAAGTAAATTTTATTTAGTTAATACACATTAACCAAAGTTAGACTTAGTAGAAATTTGAAAAATACTACAATGTGATTGGACAAAAAATAATGTTGATCATTAATATGGGATGTGTTATCTACCTTTAGAAAGACCGATTACCATTAACACTTTAGCCTAAAATGAATCAGATGTTGTCCTTTTTCCGTTGTACAAGCAACAGCTCCTTTTATCCATTGAAATGATATCGCTAAAAATACAGTTTGACCTAACATGCTCTGTGAAACCATTGTAATAGATATGTTACATTCATTTGTTTAATTATACTTTCATTAAAATTAATTTTTAACAGTCTGCACCCATTAAGACCTCACTGATCATTATATTAAAGGTATAAAAAACCTCTATAATTGTTTACACGCGTCATGACTTTTGAGATTGTTTTGAAATGTTTGATTTGGCTTTGTGTACATGTGTTTTATACGAGGGTGCATCAATAAATTCGTAAACTAATTCAATAGCGGGGAAATTAATTAATTTAAGTACCTAAAATGATTACCCCTACTCAAAGTCACGTCCAATGCAAGACTTGCACTTGTCCCATCTCTCGACCCATGACTCGAACACGTGTTGTAGCCCGTCATGTGACATCTCACGCAGCTGTCTGTCTACGGCACACCTCACCTCTCTTGACTCAAATTATGTACCACGAAGACTGTTTTTTAAAGTCGGAAACAGCCAGAAGTCCCTAATTGCTGGATGCGGTAACAGTTCGACGTCGAGTTTTCTAGTGTATCCCTGACAACGTGGCTTGAATAGATCTGCGCGTTGTCGTGGTGCAATCCGGAACTAAGTATATGTGGGCGTTTTCTCCTTATAGCCGCCATGAGTTCCGTTCTAAGTAATGTTGCATAATAATTCGAAGTCACTGTCGTTTCGGAGAAACAAAGGAGTTAAGCACTTCACCGTATGCATCACAAAATATAATGGCCATAACCTTCCCGGCTGACTTGGAAATTATCTTTTTTGTTAAGGGAGGCAAGGAAGGATGCTTCCAAACAGAACTCTGACGTTTGCTTTCCTATTCAAAAAAGTGAATCAAAGTTTCATCACATGTTTTCATTCGATTAAGAACGACATCCACTTCTTCACGATACATCCTGTCGTACTGCTGACACATTTTCACCCTTACCCCAGTCTGCCCCAACGTTTACAAACGAGGCACTCATCTTGCTGAAACGCGGCGCATTCATAACCTATCAGTCATAATGCCCTGAGCTGTACCATATGAAATAGCGAACTTATCTGCTACGTGTTCCACATTTACTCGTCTATCTAGAGGTACGTACCCTTGAATGACAGCCACTGTTTCTTTATCTGTTACAGTCACTGGTTTACCAGCATGACTGTCGTCTTCAGTTGCCTTTCTGCCGTTTTTAACCCGCTTCATCTACTTTAAAATGACACCTTTTGACAGAGCATACTCTCAGTTAACTTTATGCAAATCTACACGAATATCGGAAAAAGACTTTCCTAGTTTTGTGTTGCGCTGTTCGTTGACGATGTGTGATGCCATAAGTGATGACGTTAAAGTTGTGTACATAGTACGATACAATTTGAAATAATCTGTTTTCAAAGCATTTGAAGTTTCATTTTAAACGGACCAGTAGTTTTGACGCTATTGAATTAGTTTACGAATTTATTGATCCACACTCTATCGTTTGCTACTTGTATTGATTAAAATATTTATACTTAAAAACGGCAGGTTCATTATAAAATAAAGAAAGGACCCTTATCTCTATAGGTAAAGAAAATGTGTTCTAAGTTTCGGTAACAAATTAAGCGGTATTCATGTCTTTAATATTCGTTTGTAAAATACAATATATTTACAGTATTGCATTTCATCGCTATGTTTGAACTGAGCCAAACTTGTTTTTACCCATGCATGACTTGATCTACTGTTTAACTTCGGCATCCGACCGAAGTATTCAAGATCCTCCATTAAATTGGTATGGACATAATTTTTTTCACATCAACGCTTGCTTCATGTCATTGACATTGAGCCGAAAATTCTGTGTTTCGATAAGTCTAAATTTTGAAACCGAAAGTGACCGAGAAAAAGTATTTGAATATTCTAATGACATATGTTTGAAAAGAAAACCAAACATAAATCAGACACCTGTTGTACCATGAAAACGATGTTTGCTTTAAAATGTGAAATTATAGTACAAATGAAAATACCAAATCATTAAACTGATACAGAAACATTTGTTATAGAAGTTTTAAAATGTATAACTTACGATAAAGTATCCTTCTTAATCCATTTATATTGTTTTGAATCAAGTTTTATCTAGATCAAGCCCCATGTTCATCTTTTAAATGTTTTAATTTCAAATGTTTAAATAAAATCACGGCCACTTTTGTACATAGGATCACATAAAACTTATCACAATATTCTTAAAAATTTAGTTCAATATATTGCCTCATTTGCTTGAATTTAAACAGTTTGAATTATAAGTTTCAACGCTTTTGTATTATCGCTGGGTTGAAGAACCCGCTTGCCCTTTAGCCAATGAAAATTCAAAACTCATACCTTAAGGCTGAACAATATCAAATGGTTTATATATAGATATAACGTGTTGATAAGCTAAAAAAGAAGTTATTGAAAGACGGTTATCATGTTTCGGTTGGGTTTGTTAAAAACATTTATAGGTTGTATGCGTAAGGTTGATTATCGATCAATCGATTTTGTTAATGCACTGGTATGTGATCCATCTTCCGCAGGAAAAAAAACGTGATTCAACGTGTAATGCTTGCTGTCAGACTGATATATCTATTGAAGATAATATAATTTTTCATTTGTTCAACTGTATCAATCATGTAGATCTTTTTATGATTGAATTGCTTTGTTACAATTTCATACATGCATTTAAAGCACACATTATGCAGACATTATCGCTTTTGTTAATAGTTCAGTTATAGTTTAAACAATGGGTGAACTAAAGAAATGTTTCAACGACATTTTGTGCTGGTCTCGCATATCTATTTTTTCTATTTATAGATTTCTGCCAAATGATACGATTTAAATAGAAAGATAACGAGCTTGATTCTTAACTATAATAGCTTTACAATAAATATAACGACATATAGGTCCAACTCCCATGCATTTGTATGCTTAATGGTAAACAGAATTTGCAGCTTTAGCGACAACATCAAAACAGTAAGTTACATATTTAAATATCGAAATATGACCGTCATTAAAATTAATGACTTGCGTTTGGCGTATTATTCCTATTTGCTGTAATTTATTTCATACATATAAGCTAATACTTTAAATGACACCTGTATGTACAATAATGAAAATAGTCTAGAATAAACGTTTTTCCCTTGTTAAATAAGCATGAGTACTTAACTGTTTTCTATCGAAGACTGCTATGTTTTCTATTATGTAGCTCTCGACATAGTTTTAGAGCTTTATACAAGCTCTTATTCGTTAATTAAATACATCGACTTCAAAAATAATGCATAGCTAAATAGAACTCCCCATCATGACATTTGTTAACGACCGAGGGCACCGCTCGACTTTACGTTTTCTAAAAGCACATAAACAAAGAAAAACGGTTTAAACAAAACAAACTTTTAAAAGCAAAATTAAATTAAATAATAAGTTTTTCATATTTTGATTTAAATATGACTGTCTAGTCACACACGTTGTTTTGTCCAAGCTGAATTGTTTTCCCTAAATAAATGAATAAAGTTAAGAAAATGAAAACGAGATTCAAAAATTTGATGGCCAAAGTCATTTTAAGGTCAAGGCCATACCTGTATTATTTTATGTCTATTTAGTCACAAGTGTTTTTTTTGCCACGTATAAATCAAATTCGTACAAAAAAAAAAACAAAGCGAAGGTAACTCAACCAAAATTCAATTTTTGAACTTAACGGTCAAGGTCATATAAAGCTAAAAGAAAGGTCAGGTCAGTTCAATCCTTTAGAATGTCTTGTTCAAAAAGTTGTTTAGACCAAGTAAAAAAACAATCCATGCAAGTGACACCCAATTTATAGCGATAAACAGAGAAAATTAAATAATTTGACCTTCAAGGTCAAGGTCATACATTATTCAAGGACAACTTGAGTTTGATATACATGAAGGTCTGACCTAGAAATAATGTGTCTAAAATGAAATTAATCCATTTATAATTTACAAGTAAAAGCAAGTTTCATTAAGATTTCATTAATATGACATTGACACTCAAGGCCAATTTAAAGTCAATGTCACATCTTATGATTTATTTTTTACTGTTTGAAAGCAAGTCTTGTTTTGTCCAAGTATAAAACGAATCCGTATAAGAATAACAAAATTATTGAAATTTTACCAATATTCAATAATTTTTCCTAGACATTCAATGTCATTAAAGCTCAAAATCAAGGTCAGCTCAATCTTTCGAAGGTCTGTCCAAAATGTAGTTTTATCAAAGTATAATTGATTATCAAGTTACACTCAATTAAAGCAATAATCACTTAAATTTCAATAATTTGACAATCAAGGTAAATAATATAAAATAGCATATGCCATTTGAGTTTCATATAAAAGTCTATCCTAAAAAGTCCTTTATCAATGTTCACTTTGTTCTCCGTTCCTTTTCAATTGCAACTCTCCAGTTAATCAGAATTTTAAGTTTTCGATACTTACGCAAATAGCACGGACCGTACAAATAGTTGCACAATATGTAAGTTAAATTTTTGACAGTTTTTCATGCAGACATGTTCAAATATTCGAAAACTTATATATTACCTCTTTTCTTTAAAGCTCTACCTTAAATCGTCAGCTGTGCTATAATCAAATATGTCTTAGTTGTTCTCCATTAACCCGTACTTTATTTAACACTTAAGAAGTAAGTAGGCAGATAAAGAAATAAACAGATTTATAAAACGGAAACCTTTATCTTTGACGCGCCATTCCTTTTTCCTTAATTTGTGTTGAAAGTCAATCTAAAATATTGTGATTACTTTGCTTTTATGGACAGTTCATTATTAGAAGGAACAATTCACTTTTAGATGTGTTACATAAGCGGTGTCAAAACATGTTCATGAATTAGTTGATTACCTGAACAGATTCAAATACAATGTAGATGGTAACACAGCAGAAACGATTTAAACTGTTATATTTAGTCATCTTAAACATAAAACATTTTTTTTAAATCAAATGGTTTTGTTCACCATAATTTGCTTTTTTTGTAATGTTTAACATTGGATTACTAGTTATCACTGATAATAGATTAAATCCATGACCTGTGTTTGGTTATGGTTACTGAGTCCTTTGACAAGTATTTTATCTGTACTGACATCCGATATCATAGACTGATAACTTACCCGTTCATCTATTGTTATATTTTCTTTCAATATCAAAAAATCTGTATCAAATCCTTTTTGTAAAAAGACAAAAGAATTTCGATATAGATATGACAGCTGTGTACTTTGCTTTAAGAATTATTTATTGTACTTAATATATCAAAAAATCTCATAATGCATGTCGTCTGTTATCATTATTATCATGTCCCAATTTATCCTAGACATGTCAAAGTTATACTCGTAGTTAGAAAATAAACGTTGACTAATGTAAGAACTACATTATCTATCGTAATGGAATAATAAACAAATCTCTTTAATTTCATCAAAATATATACTGTTCAATAAAATTCCGCTTGTCAAGATTTAGGCGGGGTTTCTTTTGGTAAAAAAGTAAAGTTTTAGTATGGGTACTTATGAATTCACGTCACGATTGTATTTAAAATCGAAACTCATGCTGTAAAAATATTTGTGACATCGGGCTAGCATAATCATTATGCGCGAAGAATACTAATGACAATTTATTTTACGCGAATAAAACCAGTTTTACTTTATTCCATTGCATTAACCCCCATTTAATATCATAGTTTATAACATGGTACGTATTTTTCAGTTACATCTTAACCATTTAACAGACATGTACAAAGTCTTAAGATACTGATGCATTTGCTGCATTTTATTAAAATACTATGCGATAGCGTTAAAGGTAGGTTGCAAATGTGTTGATTGAGCGGTGTCAAAAACATGTTGATAAATTAATGTAAAACTAAAACATGTAAAACAGAGACAAATAATAGAAACACAGCAAAAATGATTTAAATTTATATTTCTTTCATCTTAACAACCCATTCTTTATTTAATCAAACGTTTTTGCACTCGTTCACAATTCATCATAGTATGCTTTTCTTTTGTAATGATTAGCAAGTCACTTTAAACTGATTTAATAGATTTAATTTATGACCTGTGTTTGGTTATGGTTGTTGAGTCGTTTGACAAGTATTTTATCTGTAATGTCATGCTATATCATAGAGTGATACTTTACCCGGTAAGGTATTGTTTACTTTTTCTTTACTTTGTATGGCAGAAAAGACGTTAAACTTGTCATCATGAAACTTGAAACTTGGTACAAATTAACTATTTAAAATCAGTTTAACTGCCCAGGAGTCGATGTATTGTACACCTCAGGGCATATCTATCTATAGATTAACTTACAATCGAGTATGTCAATCATATTTCTGTTCTGTTTACTACAATTAGTAGTACATTATAAATAGTATGATAATTCACTACGTCTGTTTCAGATTGTACAATTATTACAGCAATGCTTCTTTTGAATAATGTTTGTGACAAATCAATGTCCACTTTCCCGGCATTTGCTTTTATTCATATTCTGTTTATACATATCACGTATGATTAAATGCAAATATTCTGTTTCTGCCTTGCTTCGCGTCATTTTTTTTTCAAGTCGGTTATTCAATTTGAGCCAGAAAAAAACACGATATAATGTTCAAGTAAACACGATATAATTTAATACAAAACGTAGCAGTACAACTTGTTTCTGTAAATTAGTCTTTTCTCACCCGAATGTCTAAATTTACAAAGTGGTCATAAAGACAATATTAGGACTTATCTTTTAAAATGAAGGACACGATATGTCTATTCTTGTGCAATTACACCCCACTTAGAGAACTGCAAATATACAATACACAACGGTATTTTGGCATGGATGATATCTATAGAAATCATATTCAATTTGCGTCCTTAAAACATATGTCAGGAGGGATCGTGATATTTTAAGCGTTAAAAATAAGAAATATAAGAAGCCTTATGTTATGTTTTGAATAGATTAAATAGATTAAATCAAAATATTTTATTCCATATCACAATTATACTGACCTGATACTAGTACTTATATATTAATTGTTTATATCAACTATGTTCAAACAATAATGAACAAAAACGACTCATATGATAAAAACACACATCGGGCAATCATTAGTTTAGAAATTGAGCGCAATAGATACAAATTGCCTATTATGTTTACCATTAAGAATATTAATTTTAACGATATTTCAACAATACCATGAATCAAAAGACCCATAATCCATAAATATCTACACTATATTTTCCGACCGTTCATTAAAATAATCTACAAAAGTCTGGCTTCAGTATGAACAAGTAACAACGTGTTCAAATTTCTCCGAATAAAACTTTATTTATTCATCCGATTATAAGATGACGACATAAATATGACAGAAATGTTATTGGAGCGCAGTGCAATTATGGTAGCATGTTTCAGATGTTGTTTGACTGATTTTTGTACTTTTTTATTTAAAATGATCATGCTATGATCAGTTACCAGCAGAACTGTTTAAATACTCATTTCATTTAATATCCCCGATCCTTCTTGACTTATATAACCAAATTTTTAAAAAAAGAACCGTACCCATTAGCTTGGGGGGAAGGAATCATTGTCCCAATTCTTAAAAATGGTGATCCCAAGGAGGCAAAAAACTATAGAGGAATTACACTTGTAAATATCTTAGCAAAAATATACTCTACATTACTAGCAAACAGACTATCACACTGGGCACAAAATAACAACAAACTCATAGATAACCAATACGGGTTTCAAAAAGGAAAGTCAACAGTAGCATTTTTATCCTTCATGCAATTATTACAAAAACATTAGAGGAAAAGAAAAAATATACACAGCTTTCTTAGACTGGGAAAAAATGTTCTAAAATATTAACAGATCACATTTATGGCAAAAACTTATTTCGCATCATGTCAGTACAAAGCTTGTAAAAGCATTTCAAGCAATGTATGCACCAACTAAATCATGCATAAAAATGAAAAAAAAAACACAAAAAAAACAAACACGCACTCACAATATATCTTATCAAATATTGGAGTAAAGCAGGGAGAACCGGCCAGAAGTCTGCTTATTTATCCTGAATGATATAACCACAAGCATAAACTCAAATGTTGAGAATATTTTGTACTTATATAATCTAAATCTGTTCATACTATTATTTGTTGACGATGCAGTTGTTTTCACTCTTTCACCAGAAACATTACAAAACCTTCTCAACGAAATACATTTATACTGTGAAACCTGGGGCTTAAAACTAAATATCGGCAAAACTTAAATCATGATATTTGCATTAGGCAGACATACTACATACGACTTCACTTGGTGAATTAGGATTACTACCACTATAATAAACAGAAAAAATAATTTTGATCAAATATTGGTTCAAAATACTTAAATTGAGTCATGACTCAATTTTACACATGTCATACACTATGCTTAAAAATGAAACATACTACGGACCAGATAACAAAAACAACTGGGCATTTCATATCAAGACAATATTACAGAACTGTGGTATATATGAACTTTGGTTAAATTAAGAAAACATCAGTGGTGAGCAATTTATGGTCATAAAACAAAGAATAATTGATATCCACCATCAAAACTGGTATATAGCATTAAACAATTCTAGCCGATTACAATCTTATTCTTTATATAAACATAATTATGATATTAAAAGATACCTACAAGTAATAACAATTAAATAATTAAGAATCACACTCACGCGATTTAGAACAATTTCACCCAATCTAGGCCTAAAAACAGACAGTTTCACAAATATTCCTAGAAAGCAAAGACTATGAAACTGCAACTAACAACAAATTGAAGCAGAGTACCATTTTTTTTTGGTATTTGATATACAACCTATATATATATTTCTGATTACTTTGATAATTTTTTAGAATTCTATCTCTATTATATTTTGATTATGCTAAATGTAATGTAATGTAACATGGTAATTATATTTGTTTATATTCCTGATACCATGCTTCTCGAAAGTTTTATGTTTACATGCATTTTTCTGTCATTTGTAATTTGCTTTAAGTATGTATTTACTTAATTGCAATAAACGTTTGAATTGAATTGAATTATATGAGGCCTTCAGTCGACTTAATCTAAAACAAACTTTACCTTTAAATTGTATAACAAACAAACTAAATCATCAAATATAGTTTGGTAAATAATGTTATGATATTGAACTACTTTTACAGTTATAGAGTTTTATATTATTACTTTAAATGTTCCTTATATAACTTTCATCATGAAATTGTTATGCCCTTATTAACATTATTTGAAAACAGCCATGTTTCCGGTTGTTAAAGAAGCATATAAATAGAGGATATTGAATGAGTGTAAGTTCAATACTGAATTTAATGCACGAGTTGAATAAAATTATATTATGCGAGCCTCTGGCGAGCATAATGTTATTTTATTCAACGAGTGCAATGAATTCAGTAATGAACTTACACGAATTTAATATTCTATTTATCACATACCTAAAATAAAGACCGTTTAAATTGAAATAAGAGTCAATTTTCATTGACGCCCCTATAATATAACGCTAACATTTAGTGCGTCTTTACACTATGTTTGTATAACGCTAATGACGTCACGTCAAAATATATGCACGGTTGTGCAATACAATTTTTACGGAGTCGCAAAATCGGCACGGGTGTGTGATAAAAATACTTACCGAATTAAGCAAAATACTATCAAGTCTGTTTAAAATAACATTAACGCTTTAAAGCTGTCAAATGATGACACAACGGGAACATCAGTCTGTCATTTTTTAATGGATCTCGTACGTTCGTGGTTATCGCGTGATGAACTAAACTGTATTATTATATGATCTATATATAGCTGCAATCTCATTGGAACAAACATTTGTCAACAGAACTTTTTTTTATAAAATCATATTCACTGGGTGAAGTATCATATTCACTGGCTAAATTGAATTTTCCAAGTGAGACTCATATACAATGACCATACACCGTAGACTGTTTATTACGCGTGCTAATTAAAGAATAATTGTTGCGTTTTGTTCTTTATGGCATATTTTTCGATTAAAATACCATAACTTTGAGTGAAATATGAACTTTTGGTGTTCACAAGGTGAAATATATTTCGATCTTACACTAAACTAAACAAATTTTCTTTTTACTATATGCAAAGAAACGTTTTAAAAAGACATTAAACCTAATACTGAATGAAAAGCGCGCCAAATAATAATACAACGTGACGTCATTTACGACGTCACGTCATTAAGTTGGTACCCAGTACTGTGCACGCTGGTATTTCACTGTAACAACGTAAGGGCTTAAATTCAAAACAGTGAAATTACCAGTTTTAAACCACTGATATATTTCTATAAACCACCGAAAAGCATGTAATAAAATTGAGTAAAATGTTTAAATCTTACAATTCATGATTAATTAGGAGCATTGGGGCTAGTCAGCCAGGACAGGACAACAAAAATAATACATACGTATAATCATTCTTTGAAGTTGACTTTAAAAAGTACTTGTATGGCATTAAACTGGCAAGGAAACACGTTTGTCATATTTTAATGTTCTTGGATGCAATAACCATATAAAATTAGTCAAGGAGTTGTCTAATTGTCAGACAAAGAAGGAAATATATCATGAATGTATGGTGGCTGATTGTTGCCAGTTGAATTTACGTCCCGCGACCCCGCGGAGCGAGATTTAAGAAATAAACGGCGGGGTCGCGGGACGAAACCATGCTATTTTGTGGGGGTGCGGGCCCGCTAATCAGCGTGTTTTCGTCCTGCGACCTGCAAAGCGAAAAGTCGATAATTAACAGAACAGAACATTTATTTTAAAGTGCGTCTTTTATCCCGCGCTTCAACGAGGCAAAATTTGTACATGTATATATGGTTGTACTTTTTCTGATTTTTTAAATTATTAGCCTACTCATATAATTAAACAATTATTGATTAGTGAGCCATTGAATTGTCGCCTTGGTCAAAATGTCATCTACCGATGAATATTACATCATATTCAATGGCTAACTAGTCAATTATTGTATAATGATAAGGGTAACACTTGCGCTAACCCAATAAACTGTCCCAGTTATGCAAATGTTAGGAGCTTAACTGGACTTGTTCTGGAATTGTTCTGAAGAGAATATCCAAGATTTCTTTCTAAAGGTTTATTGCTCAGACACTTTAAGAACAAGATTCAATCAATAAAAATGAAATTATAAACTACAGTGCTAACTGAAGATTGTTTATGCGCTTTATTGACTTTTTTCATAATACATGTAAGACATTATTGTACCAAAATCGACATCCACAGTGCCAACTGAAGATTGTTTATGTACTTTATTGACTTTATCATAATACATTTAAAACATTATTGTACCAAAATCGACATCCACAGTGCCAACTGAAGATTGTTTATGTACTTTATTGACTTTTCCATAATACATTTAAAACATTATTGTACCAAAATCGACATCCAGAAGATACGTGTATCCCTTTATATATTTAACGGCTATTATAGTGTCCAAAGTTTAATTGAACCCAAGTCTTTACTATAACTTTTATGTATCCATGTATAGAAAGCTTTATGTAATCGGACACTGTGTTTCCAAAATATTTACCGTATCTTATGAATAATTTAATTGTTTTGGCCGATCTAAAATTATAACCGAAACATGAGATTGGTCCAACGATGCGAAGACTATTTAAACGAATTTGTCCCTTATATGTACAATGTATTTTTTCTCGGCCTGTTAATTTTAGCTTGACGTTTATTCTTTGATTTCACTTAAGGCTTTGTCGAAATAAACACGCTTGCTGAAGAAATCGTTATTGAAAATGTGACATAATGGTGAATTGGTAAAATTACGCTGAACCTTAATCTATATAAGAAATGCGTTTTTATTTAATTCAATTCTACACTCAAAGCAAACATTATCGCTATCAAAGAATATCATTTTAATATTATTATGCATTATAATTGTAAACAAGAATATATTGGAAATAAAAGAACTGTTTCAGCTGTATGTAAGTAACGTTGTCATAGATATAAAACAATATATAGCAATACTGAAGCTAAGCTGTTTGTGTTTATTTTTTTACATGCTATTCTACATTATTCTTTAATTTAGCAACACGCAAACGGTGTCTTGAATGGGAACAATAAAGATGACATACAAAGAAAGAAAGGAATTCAAAATATTCAGATATATTATAAACGTGTCTTTAAAATCAATATTATAGTCAATATTTATAAATACATGTATTGTAAGTTAATATACAGTCCTTTGTCCGTTATTGACGTAGCAGAGACGACAATTGTAATACTTTATCTAAAGTTGGATATTACTATCCTTGTTTATGAAATTTGATAATAATTACCCCTCTAAATATTCTATAATAATTAGTTCCGCCAATAGTATTTCTCGATTTTGATAGAATGGCATAATAGTCCTAGCATAAAAGGCTTTACAATTATCGCAATATATTGTATATAGCCATTGACAATGTACCACATGTTCATTAAGCAATTGTACTTCTTTTCATTTGAATATCTTATGTTAGTATTCAGATGTGATATAGCGGTGACACTTTGACTGTTTTAAGTTCGATATCATAGGAGAAAGTGTATACTGTTATTAAATAGAGTAACAAACACACGAAACGAAAGAAAAAATAAACAAAAAATGGAATCCGTTAAGAATGCACAAGATGGCAGATTTGAAAATGTAACATGTCCGTTTGATTAAGCCTGTTCATGACCAGTACTTGTAACTGGAAGCTACGAATCACACCCCATCCTTGCACCGACGTAAGCTGCACTCAACATTCAAGTATGTAATTGATAAATTTTAGGTTAAATATAACTATTGTCGATGTGTTCATCTGGTGGTTATCAATGTTTCTACAATGTGACCACTTCGTAGCATTCCAGAATCAAAGCACAGAAGGCACTGATTTTGTTTGGGTCTCAGAATATCAGAAAGGTGAAGGTTGTGAGATTATAAACCAATTTGTTTTGTATAGTGCCACCAATGCTTTCCAGCGTTTTAATTGTAGTAAATTGGCTAAATTGCAACACTGATATTCAATTCAATGTTTATTGACTTAAACAATTTGAAAAAAAAAGAGTTGCCTTAACTGGGATTTGAACTCCGGACCTCTGACTTCCTAAGCGAGCGCGCAAACCCCTCGCCCACGGTGAAGTTATATGTTAACGGTCTGAAGAAAACCATATTATTCTAAACTGTTGTTTAACACAGATTTAAATAAACATGGAGCTTACAATAAGCATGTATATCTATAAAGAATAAAACAATTTTAGAAATCTTCGACCATTCGGGAACTACTTTGCTTGAAAATTAATGCGCCTGTCATTTGACCATCTTTACGCAGTGATCTCCTCTGAATGTTTCGGCGTTAGTATACATATAAAGGGAAGTAACCGCTTAAAAAAAGCGGCCTTCTTTCGGAATTTGTAATTAACAGCATCAGGGTCTGAAATTTCGCTACCATTATTTGTTTGGTCAGACGACCCAAACAAATTTAAACGGGGTATCATCCCCAAGTAACACTATTCGTAGCTTAAACGAAAATAATTCTTTGGAAAAATAAATAAAATTCTTACAGGGATCAAAGGTTATAAAGCCTTCCTGTCATATATAAGCCATTAACAGACAAATTTCAAAAGAAAAAAATGTTACGAGCCAGGCGTAACGAGAAAGAAAAGCCAGCAACAAACTTGTAACAATAACAAATTTATTACAGAAAAATTATTAAAGAAAAAAAATAAAATAACAAATTATCTTTACAAATACCTGAAGTCCAAATAAAAATTACAAATGTCTAGTCTGATCCTGGAATGATCCTTTTTTAATAGCACAGTTAAATCCAAGTTAAATCCAAGAACACTTTAGAATAAATTCCCACAATAAAATCCACAAGAATAATTAATAATCCAAGCTCCAATAAATCACTTAATTTCCAAGTTGAATAATACTCCAAATATATTGATGACTTAAAAGATCACTGATGACTAAAAAGGTAACTGATGACTTAAAGATAAGAGTAATGAAAAATGTCTCCTTATATATATATTAACTAAGAAGTTTCTAGAATAGTCTTCCATTTACTACAGTAATCATAATCTAGCAACTTCAACAATAAAGATCATTCCAGAAATTTCTATCTAAATATAATGCATGAGTTTTCCACAACAGTTAAGAACGTTCTAGTACATACATGTAGTTTATGTTCTAAAAATAGAACAATGACAATATTGGAAATACCAACTGGTCAGATATAATCTATATACATGTAATATGTTGCATACATAACAAAAAACACATCCTTATAATTGTCAGGCAATATCAAAGGAGGAATACAAAAATCACCCTACTATAAAAAGCACTAAACTACCACTAAAACAACAATAGTGTCAACCGCTCACCGCAATGAATTCGAATCGGATTTTTTCATGTGAGAAACCTATCCACTTAATAACAGAACGTCGGTGGTTTTACTCAGGCGCCCGGTCGTGCCTGAAATAATTCAATGAAAGGCACCTGATGTCTTCTTGTACCAGAAAAACTGAAACGTCGCCTATACTGTGTCGGTGTGACGTAAAAAATAATAGGAACAAATATACGTGTCGGCTTCCGCAGGACGCAAAGAATATTGATGTGTCGATATAATAGGCAAAAAACATAATTGCTAAAGAAAACATTAAACGGAAAAAAACTAGCATGTGGATGTGTATTAGTTATAATAGTATTTTCACAAACGCTACTAGTATTTAAAATCTACAAGCACTGGAGTAAGCAGTTTAAACAGCAGTCAACATTTTATACATGCTAAAATTTGAAATTTTAAAACTTCCGTAATATGTTCATACGGGGGTTATAAAAGAACCTTCAATGTGACATATTAGTGAAAAAGTTACGTGTGGTCCCCAAGTTAAAATGCGTGTGCACAGTGGGCGGGACCAATCAAAATGGAATTTTGAAAGGGAACAGAGGTTATGAAGCCTGCATATCACTATACTCAGAGGAAGCCGAAGATCGCGCGAAATATTTGTCATGTCATTGAATTATTTCATAAGTGATTATAACTATGTGACTTGAAGTATTGGTAAATACATGTTATAAGGATCTTAAAAGTAAACATATCAAATTGTTCACGTTTGCTTTTCATTGATCTCAGATTGCCTGTAAAAATCGGTGAGTTTTTTTAAAGGAACAATTTAGTGGTTTCCTTCAACAAAAATGTTGTTTTTTTGGTCTGATGCATAATTTATATCGTACTGTTGTTAAAGGGACTTCACTGAGGTTTTTCGACATGATAGGACTGAAAATATGTTTTTCCAGATAAATGTGCCATTTGATTTTGGTTTAGAACACTAATCTTTGTGCAAAATTTCAGATCATTCGCGCACTTTGTCTTTCAAGAATAATTATTCAAATTGTAAAAAAATGACACAAAATTAAAAGCGTTTAAACGCTTTTCACTCAAATCGGGCTATGAAAAGTATAAACATACCATTTTTAATTCATTTCAAAGTATGATTCTTAACTATCTTTGCATATATTTATATTTCAAGTGCCCTAGCCTCATTCCGAATAAATTAAAATGTTATTATCTTAGGTTTTTTAACCTCAGTCGAGTCCCTTTTAAATTAACAAAACAGTTTTGTTTTTGTCGTAATCCGCAACTGTTTTTATCTTGGATAAATGAAGACTCATCGAAATCGTTATTAGCTTACTCTTTTTTTTATAAATAAATGTAACATTAATATTGAATGTATTAAATACCTTTTTGTAAGATCGATTTACATTAAAAATTTACCAGGCCTATAATGGTATGCTTTTTTTTAAATGATACCCTTCTTTGCTCATTGTATAATTATTCATTGAAAAAATATAACAATATGAATACCGTTTCGCTTTAACATGCTCAGTTAAATTTTTTATTGAACATTGTAACGTACAGTTCAAATAATTAGACTACAATGTAGTCTATTTTTTTATTGTTTTCCTTGTCGGACAAAATAAGTTAGAATTAGAGTAAAATAGAAAAATACAGAATCCCCAAAGAAAGCTCAACACGACAAAATTGAAAATATTGCATGCTCGGTTTGATTGAGCCTGATCATGGACGGTACTGGAAAGTGCAAGTTACCGTCCACGCCCCTTAGCACCGGCTTAAGCAGAATTCAACATTAAAACACGAAAAATTGTGAAATTTTGAATTTAAAGACATCCCGAATTTAGAGAGTAAAGACAAACACATTTAGTTCCTGTCAAAAGCTTTGACATGTTTGGCATCTGTTTTGATTTTGTAAACACATCTAAATGAATGGTATACAGTAAATCTATATAAGAGTACATGTATATGAGTAATCTTTTCTTTCTTGTTTTATATAAAAGTAGTTGTATAACTTAAATGCAAAACTGGCAGATACTTAATTAGCTCATATTTCTAACATATTCCCCCCTTCCCTATACCTATAACTGTCAATATTCAGAGCTGAGCCAATGGGCTAGAATAAATTTGCATCTTGCCTTCAGATATTCCTTGCTAGAACCCTGTACATTTAATATTCAACAGTTTCAAGTTTGAATCCGTTACTGGTATCCTAGCAGTTTCCGGCCGCTAGCAGTTTTCCGGCCCTTTATCATTTTCATCCGGAAGAGGTTATTTTTACCAGTATGGCATTAACATGCATGTTACTTCAGCAAATCAGAGAGATATTTGTTTTCTATCTAACACGGCAGATTAATAGTACACCGATTTATATGTTTTTATTTTTTCCTGTTGTTTAAAGATACATTAGATAATTTGAGACATTTTATAATAAGCAACACATGGGGAATTCTAGTTTTAATGTCAATGTACAATAACTGAACCCTATTCCAGGTAAGCAATACCTTTGAACAATAAAGACGACACCGAAAAGATGGAAAGGCCTATTTCTTTGATAAAATCATCTTAACAGTTCTTACTGGTACTGAATTATTTTATAAATCCAAAAAGGTCCGGAAAACTGCTAGGAAATTTTGAATAAAAGTGAGAAAAGGTTAAATTCCATTTGAAAGAAAAAGTAAAAGAGCAGCATTGAACACATGGTTATGCTGGACAGGTACCTAACTTTGTTTTATTAAAGTGAAATACTCTTCCGTAGACAGAGCTTTATTTCATTTGTTACAAAGTGCGATTTAGGGTCGGCCACTGCTAGGAAACCAGTAATGTTGATAAGAGTAAAGGGGTAAAAGCCTCTATTGTTGATACCGTTATGATTTCTGTAATTAGTTTGTAAGTTTGGTTCGGTTATATCGTCTGCTACCGTTTATTGGTTAACATGCTTACATAAAAAGTGTTTTTTTATATAAATAAAGTAAGGATCCTTATCTGTCTAGTTAAACAACTAAATGGATAACAAGTTTCGGAAACAATTTCTGTGGTTTGTTATTTTTATATTCGTTTGTCAAAATATATATTTCCCGTATTACAGTTAAACGCTAGGTTTGAACAAACCAAAACTGTTTATGCATGCAATATTTGATTTACTGTTTGGCTTTGTCATCAATTAGAACACATCAAAATCCTCCATAAAATAGTTTTATGGACACACTTTTTCTTTCAAATAAACGCTTGCTGCAGTTCATTGACACTGAGTAGAAAATTGTGTGCTTTGATAAAACCGAAAGTGACCGTGAAAATGTATTTGAATATCCAAATAACATATGTATGAAATTAAAAAAATACAGTACAAATTAAAATACTGCATGAGTTAACTGATACAGAAACATTAATGATAGACGTTTTAAAATGTAGTACTTACGGTTAAGTATCTTCTTTAATCCATTTATATTGTTTTGAATCAATTGATATCGAAACTTTGCACAATATTCATTTCTAAAATGTTTTAATTTCAAATGTTTAAATGTAATCTGAGAGATACGTTTGAAACTTAATAACACTATTTTATATTTTCCTAAGGAATTAAGTTCAATATCTTGCCTCCTTATACGTTTTAGCGCTATTATATTGGCGCTTCGATTGAACAAGTCGCTTGCTCTTAGCCAATTAAATTTACTTTAAGGCAGATAATATCAAATGGTCTATTTATAGATAGTACGTATGAATGAATAAGCAGAAATAAATAGCAAAATAAATATTGAACGATGAATATCATGTTTCTGTTTGGCTTGTTAAAAATCATTCAAAGCTTTCAAAGTTTGTATTCACAAGGTTGAATATCAAATAAATCTATTGTGTTATTATACTGGTATGCGATCATTTTTCCTTTAGTCGTTTAGAAAAAAAAAACCTACTTGATTTAACGTATTATGTTTGCTGTCAGGCACATGTATTAAATAAACATGATTAAATGTATCAATCGTGTAAATGTTTCATTTTCTTCAAATTGCTTAATTACACTCTTATAGAATTAAAATATAAAAGACTTTAAAATGTAAACCTGTTTTGCAGACATTGTCGTTTTAATTAATAGTTTTGTAATAATTCAAACATTGAGTGAACAAAATAAATATTTAAAAGAAACCTTAAGCAGGTCGCATATTTATTTATTTACTTATTTATATATTTATTAATTTATTTATTTCTGCCAAATTATACGATTTTATAAAACAAAATATAGTGTTTCCTTTTTTGTAGTTGCTCTACAATAAAAATAAAGAAATAGGGGTCCAACTCCCATGCATTTATATGCTCAACGGTTACCAAAAGTAACATTAAAATCTCAAAGTTAATATCTTGCTTTTTGGTCTATTATTCGTATTTTTGTAATTTATATCACATATATAATCTAATAATTTAAATGGCACATGTAAAGACATACGAACGTACTGTATAATTATCGTCTGCTATAGTGCGTGGTTAATCATGTGTACATTGGATACAAATGTATTGTGAACTTGCACGTTATAATTAAAAAAATCGATCAATTTAGAAGATTTGGAAATGACTTTGACATTATAGGATCTTGTGAAGCGCAACAGAATATAACTGTATAAAGTGTCGCGCTATAAAAATACCTATGATTGATTGATTGATTGATTGATTGATTGATTGATTGATTGAAGAAACCATGTCTGTGACTTGACATCGGGATATTGCAATAGAATGATAAAATACAGAACCCTAAAGAATATACAACAGACCTGGTGCAGATTCGTTTTCATTTACGGTAGTTAATGCCCCTAGGATCCGTTTTAGCGGCATTAAACATTAAAATGCTTAAACTTTGCAAAAGAGCTTCCGAAGATGTGGGCATATGGCTGTGATGCTAGAACCTTCATTTTGAAAAAAAAATTACTTTAAAGCAAAAAGTTAAAGACTAAAGAAGTTATAATTATCGTAGTTAAAAAGAAGTTAAAATCCTTCATAGTTACTACATTGACGAGACAGGAGACATACACTATACTAATGTTTAGTAACCGTGAACCAAAATGAAAAGTTCTTTACAATCCTTTCAAGAAAGGAAATCTATTACGCCGCCTTCAATGTTCATTTTGTCCTCTGTTTTTTTTTCAATCTCAATACGAGTTTCCAGTTTATCATAATTATTAGTTTTGCTACTCACGCACAAAGTTAGATACTTTTATATCCTCCATATTTGCAGAGCAAAACGTATTTACAATTAAATACATTGTCACATCACCTATATATACATATTTACAAACAACATACACTTTACTTCGAATTCTGACATACCATCTCTTTTTTTAAAAAAATCTAATCGGCAAATAACATGAACTATACAATCAAACATGTCAAAGTTGTCCTTCTATAAAACTTGTGTAACATAGCGCTGTCAGTAGACAGAGGAATAAACAGCCAGATTTATAAAACGTTAACTTCCATTTTAGAGAACCATCCCGTTCTCCTTAATTTCTGTTAAGGCAATCAACATTCAAGATATTGTTTTTGAAAGTGATATTCTTAACTTGTGAAAGTTATGTGGTATCAAATACATATTGATAAATATATGACGTAAAGTTATTACTAAAACAGAGTCTTATGATGCGAACACAGCAGACATGATTTAAATTGTTATATTTACTCATCTTAACATGCTATAGTTTATTTTAATGTGTGAATAATGCACCCGTTCAAAATTGATCACAATATGCTTTTATTGTGTAATGTTTAGCATTGAATTACTAGTTATCATTTTAATCTTTCACGATAGATTTAATCATTGACCTGTATTTGGTCATGGTTAATAAGTCGCTTGACAAGTATTTTATCTGTACTATCATGCGATATCATCGAGTCATACTTTAGCCGTTAATCTCTCGTTTTATTGTTCTTTAAAATAATGTTTATAATAGTAAAGACGATAAATATGTCATCTCAAATGATTTAAAAATATAACCAACATTGTTCTTTAAACTGCGAGTACATTATGATTCATTTATACCACACCTCAACACATTCCTATGTCAAATGTATAAATTAACGAAAAGATTAATGACGGTAAGTACTGTTTAAAGGGACGCAATACCTTTGTATATGAATTTTACATTTGAAGAGTTATTCATGAAAATTAGTTTGTATATGTTCAATGTCTAGTACCCTGTAATGGGACGCAATAATTAATTGCATCATTTTTATAATTGAAGTGGTATTTGTGAAATTTCTATTGCATATGTATACGTACAATGGTTGGTATCTTTACCTTTGAAGAATTAATTATTAACGAAAATTTCAATGTGCATGTATAAATAAGGAATAAGCATACACATGATTTAATGGCATTTTGCATAAATTGATTTGCTTTAAGGTAAACGAAAGTAGGCAATTCATGTTGTTAGTTCTAATACATTGAAAGTTTACATGACACGCTGTTCATACGAAGCATGCTTTTTGTAAAGTTGTCAATATTTTCGAATTCTTTTCAAGCTTTTTTCCTCTTTATTTTTGAAATTTTGATATTTACTAAAATACATATTTAGTCCATTGTCGATGCATTTTTATATTATGATTCTACCTATATTTTAAGTTTGGAACAGTCCGTTCATTTTAATATCAAAATATTGAAACAGTTTCATTGAGCTGCAGACAGTACAGAGCCCAGTCAAGTTACACAGATGTGTAGACTGAATTGGCAAAAGTATGCATGTTCGGTCCCCAGCAGCAGGTAAGTATTAATGATAAAATAGTATTTTTGTGTTTAATCATTACACTTTAGTAACGATGATATAATAATACAGTTTTCGAGGACCTCTTTGGCTGTAGTCATCTCTTACAGATTTCTAAACAAGTGCCCCTTCCTTTTTTTTTCCGAGGGCCCCTTTTTTTTAATTACCCGTTTTTTTCGAATGTCCCCGGAATTATTTGGTTTAAAAAAAGTTAAGCTTTTTAAATGTGTATTTTAATGGGAATTAAAGGACTTTATAGGGTTTAAATTTCCCGTAAAGAAATTGTTGGGGAAAATTTATATGTATTATTTAAAATAAAAAAATCGCTTTTTTAACTTTAAATTTAAAAGGGGTTTTTTATTCGAATAGAGATATGCTGATATATAACATCATTTGTTCCTAGTAAATACTTGTATGTTAAATAAATACATTCTACATAACGTTTTATAATACAATGCAAGCAAAATTCATGTCAATATACCTCATAATTCATGTCAATATACCTCATAATTCATGTCAATATACCTCATAATTCATGTCAATATACCTCATAATTCATGTCAATATACCTCATAATTCATGTCAATATACCTCAAAATTCATGTATATCAATAAATAATGCTAAATAGAGGATACAGAATGAGTGTATACAAGGTTCAACACTGAATGAATTGAACACAGTTATATTTATATTATGTGGCCATCTCATGAACATAATGCCATTTAATTCAACGAGTTAGCTCAAGATAGTAATAACCTACACAAATATAATATTTTATTTATCACACACCTAAGATAAAATATGTTTATAGTAAAGATTATCTCTTTTTAGCTCTCCTGAGCTTGCTCAGGGTGAGCTTTTAGGATCGATGAATGCCCGTCGTCCGTCGTCTGTCGTCCGTCCACACATGTTCGTTAACACTCTAGCGGTCACATTTTTGCCTCGATTATCATCAAACTTTGTCAGGATGCTTGTCCAGGAGATAGCTCGGATAAGTTTGAACATGGGTCATCTCGGATGAAAAACAAGGTCAAAGAGGGTAAAAGTAGAAAAACCTTGTTAACAATCTTGTGGTCAAATTTTTGCCTCGATCATCATCAAACTTTGTCAGGATGCTTGTCTAGGAAATAGCTCGATTAAGTTTGAACATGGGTCATCTCGGATGAAAAACTAAGGTTTTTTTGTTGTTTTGTTTTGGGTTTTCCGTCACATCGACACAGTATAGGTCATATCGCGACGTTCCAGCTTTACTGGTGGAGGAAGACCTCAGGTGCCCTTCCGAGCATTATTTCAGGCACGAACGGGCACCTGAGTAGAACCACCGACGTTCCGTAAACTAGCTGGATAGCTTCCTCACATGAAAGAATCCAAAGTCCCTGTCGGGATTCGAACCCACAGCGGTGAGGGGCAAGTGGTTTGAAGTCAACGACCTTAACCACTCGGCCACGGACGCCCCTGAAAAACTAAGTCACCGGAGCTAACTCTAGCGGTAAGATGTTTGCCTCGATCATAATTAATCTTGGTCAGGATGATTGACTTTATTGATAGCTCAAATGAGTTTGAACATGGGTCATCCCGAATGAAAAACAAGGTCACAGGAGCTAAAAAATAGAAAAAAAACCTTGTTAACAAAATAGCGGTCACATTTTTGACTCAATCATCATCAAACTTGGTCAGGATGCTTTTCTAGGAGATAACTCGAATGCGTTCGAACATGGGTCATCTCGAATGATAAACTAGGTCACAGGAGCTAAAAATATAAAAACCTGTAAACACTCTAGCGGTCACATTTTTGACTCAATCATCATCAAACTTGATCTGGATACTTGTCGTGGTGATAGCTCGAACAAGTTCGAACATGGTCACAGGATCCAAATATCCTTTAAATTGGTCTGAATGTTTGTTTTGATGATTTCTAGGTCAAGTTCGAATATGGGACACCTGTTTGTTTGGTTGGTTTAACGGCTAAGAATACATAGACTGCAGTTAATTGAACCCATTTTACGATCACACAGGGATAAGCGATGGCTGTAATTGCTATACCTCAACGATTTAAGGCATTAGTACAAAGGGCGTGCCATAGTTGGAGGATTATAATTTATGTTTTTCATCCCATTGAAAGGCAATAACGTCGGAAAAGAAACTTATAGCATGCAATACATCATGCTTAGGATATGTTATTCTTCGTATCCTTTGAATAATTAAACATGCTTTTAACAAATTAAAGAAACCCCATTTATAAGTGCTTACTGAAATCACCAGAAGACTTATTTTCAACGATTATAATGTAGAATATTACCGGAATAAGACATAAAAAAACCTTTATGTATGCGAAATGACACCGGCTTGAAATAATAATTGGTTTGGGTCAAAATATGTGAATTGTTATTTATTATTATTTTTGTATTCTGAATAGTAAATGCTAATTGTCAATATCGGGAAAGCGTAGTAAAAAAACTACTTTAAATTACTGTCCGCAAACTTGTACCTTGAGGTACCATGCAATGGAAATTGCTGAAACAAAACCCCCTGTTGAAAGTCGAGCAAAAAATGAAAATTATAAAATGTGTACATTTTGTAAATGGCAATGATTGTGTATGGAGACATTGTAAAGTATGTATATATTTTTGCTGTCGTGCAATTTCATATAGCAAATACAGACGGGTCTCTATAATAAATAATAATCTATACCGGTCAAAACACAGTTATAAATTTAATAAAATATGTAAACAGATTGTACCTGATAGTTTTTGTAAGTATTGATAATGTCATCAATGAAAAGCGTTTTCTCTTTGTTATTTTGACTTGTCATGTTTCCGTCAGGAGTAGTTAATAACATGAAGTTTATAAAATTTCTTAAAGAACAAAATTTGAATGATTTATATGTTACCATACCGACATTGGACAGACTTTAGCTATACCGAAAGTTTTATACAGGAAGTTGATAATACTCATTATTTGGATTGTTTCTTGTTTGTTCCTTACGATTCATTGCGTTCAGTTGTTAATCCCAGAAGCATTGTTTTCATTGGTTGAAAATGGTTTGTGTATTGTTGCACATGATTGTTTTTTATTGTTGAGCGGGAGTTCTGAGATACCTCAGCACGGTTGTTCTGGGGGTGAACATCAATGTCATGGTATAGCTGTCTATTTCTTCGGATTGTGGATCTCCACGGAACTCCATGATAATTTGTAACTTTTGGTTTTTATATGTGTTGTTGTACTGTGCATTAATTAATGTTTATTTGCCATTTTGATAAAATTAACTGTTTCAATAATTTATTTTATTTTTTGATATTTATTTATATTAAGTATTTAGAATTAAAATGGATGACATTTATATAAAATAGAGACACAAAAAATCCCCAA
Source organism: Ruditapes philippinarum (assembly GCF_026571515.1). Lineage (NCBI taxonomy): Eukaryota > Metazoa > Mollusca > Bivalvia > Venerida > Veneridae > Ruditapes > Ruditapes philippinarum. Next base: position 72,941 of record NW_026863040.1, read on the forward strand.
AGAAAGCCCAAACATGACATTATATTGAAAATGTTGCAGGCTCGGTTTGATTGAGCCTCTTAATATTGAGGACGGTAATGAAAAGCGCACCCCACCCCGGCATTGGCAGATTTCAACATTAAAACACGAAAATTGTGAAATTTAACAATAGCCAAAGTCAGATGTACTAAAAATCATTCGCTCGAAAGGTGATGAACATATATCGATTATGGATAGACTGCTGTTGAATGGTCATTGTTATATTTTTTACAATAAAATGTCATAGCCATCGGTCATGTAATGTTCTCTTTTGAAAGTGTTACAAAATTCTAAAACATTTCTTTCATATACATACCTGTAAGCTAAGAAAACTAGTTTATTTAAAATAGGAATAGCCCAGAAATCAAACGGTATATTTTAGCGTCAAGCGACCAGGTACTAAATTATAGCAAGGATATATGGATTGTGCTGTAATTTACATTAACGTATGAAACATCGTCGCTTGAAAACTGTAATGTTCTATCTCCAAAATTTCCAAAAACAAGTTGAATACACAATTTTGTACGTCATTGACTGATCCATCTCCTTGGCATGTTATATTAGTGATTCAGAGCTTCATAAATGAATTACAACAGAACCATCCTGTTCTAGCTTCACAAAATCAGTATGTTCTTACATATTGAACCAATCATATCATCGATAAATGTCACGTGACCTGTGGGGGCATATGCAACAAAATGTTCTAAATCCAAAGTAGCGTATCAAAACATTGCATTAAATCACATGATGGCAGGACACCCGCCATGTTGTACGAAACATTTAGAGTTAGCTGGTTATACAACGTTCTATAAATAAACTGCATGTGATTAAACAGCAAATAAATCTATCATGAGTTGCAAGTAATTTCGGATGTGTATTTTCGAATAGAAACAAGTGTGATCATACAATTTCAACAAACAATTCGTAAATTGGAATTGTTTATATGTTCTAAAGTTTCTTTAATTAAAGACACATAATACGTTTGTGGCAGCCTTTTAAAGATAAAACATATTGTTTTATGTGACATAAGTCAATTCAACTTAAAAGAAGTAATCTTCTAAGTCACATTGAACACTTTGATTTTTTAAAATTTTTGAAAAAAGTTACAAGGACTGTTCTATCTCCAAATGTTTTCTTAGGTTTTTATACCCCCAAAAACGAAGTTTGGGGGGGGTATATAGGAGTCACCCGGTGGACGGTCGGTCGGTCGGTCGGTCGGTCCAGACGTCCGTTGCATTTTCCTTGTCCGGAGCATAACTTGAAAACTAATGGTTGGAATTCAATATAACTACATACAATGGTCAAGCACATTGAGAGGAAGTGCAGTGCACAAGAACCATAACTCTATCTCGACTAATTACAGGGTTATTGCCCTTTGTTACTTTTCCTTGTCCGGGGCATAACTTGAAAACTACTGGTTGGAATTCAAAACAACTTCATTCAATTGTCAAACACAATAAGGGGAAGTGCAGTGCACAAGAACCATAACTCTATCTAAAGTAATTACAGAGTTATTGCCCTTTGTAGCTTTTCCATTGCTTTTTTTTTGTCCATTGCATTTTCCTTGTCCGGAGCATAACTTGAAGACTAATGGTTGGAATTCAATATAACTACATACAATGGTCAAGCACATTGAGAGGAAGTGCAGTGCGTAAGAAACATAACTCTATCTAAAGTAATTACAGAGTTATTGCCCTTTATTACTTTTCCATTGCTTTCTTTTGTTCGGACCATAACTTGAAGACTAATTGTTGCAATTCATTATGACTTCATACAATGGTCCAGCATATTGAGAGGAAGTGCAGTGCACAAGAACCATAACTCCATTTTGACTTATTACAGAGTTACTGCCCTTTGTTTCTTTTCCTTGTCTAGAGCATAACTTAAAAACTACTGGTTGGAATTCAAAACAACTTAATACAATGTCCAAGCACAATAAGGGGAAGTGCAGTGCACAAGAACCATAACTCCATCTTGACTAATTACAGAGTTATTGCCCTTTGTTACTTTTCCATTGCTTTCTTTTGTCCGGACCATAACTTGAAGACTTTTTTTTGGAAGTCATTATAACTTCATACAATGGTCAAGCACATTAAGAGGAAGTGCAGTTCATAAGAACCATAACTCCATCTTGACTAATTACAGAGTTACTGCCCTTTGTTACTTTTCCTTGTCCAGAGCAGGACTTGAAAACTACTGGTTTAAATTCAAAACAACTTCATACAATGGTCAAGCACAATAAGGGGAAGTGCAGTGCACAAGAACCATAACTCCATCTTGACTAATTACAGAGTTATTGCCCTTTGTTACTTTTCCTTGTCCAGAGCATAATTTGAAAACTACTGTTTGGAATTCAGTACAACTTCATACAGTTGTCAAGGACATTAAAAGGAGGTGCAGTGCACAAGAGCCATAACTCCATTTTGACAAAATACAGAGTTACTGCCCTTTGATACTTTTCCTTGTCCGGAGCATAACTTAAAACGTACTGGTTGGAATTCAAAACAACTTCATACAATGGTCAAGCACAATAAGAGGAAGTGCAGTGCACAAGAACTATAACTCTATCTTCAGTGTATTTATAGAGTTATTGCCCTTTGTTCTTTTTCTTTGTCTTTCTGGACTTATTACAGAGTAATTCAATTAAACTTCATCAATGGCCAACCACATTGAAAGGAAATGCAACTTACATGAACCACAATTATCTTTAATTGCCCACAACCATAACTCTATGTTTCAATTCTATTACAAGGTATTCTGTTACTAGTAACATCCTCATTTCCAAAGCAGACTTGTGGGGGTATTAATCACATTTAGTGATAGTTCTAGTTTTTTCAGCAAGGAACAATCAAAATCCACATATATATCTTGAACGATAATGAGTTGTTCTCACGGTATCACGTTTATTTTTTTGTTTAATTTTCAAAATCCGACAATAAATAAAAAAGGTATGCAATATTAAATCTTTACATGCTTTCTTCAAATGACACTTGGAACAAAACGTTTTTCAAGCGACGACATATAGTCGTTAATAATGTAATAGCCTATTTGTTTTTTCTTTTGTTTTGAAGAACTCTGTATCTGTGAAAACATCGATCGCATTTTTGTTAAATTAATAAATCAACATTAAAGTATATCATGCGTAGTACATGATTGTTCTGATATATTACAGTGACACCTTCAATTGTGACCTTGACCTTGAGCTGACACATGGGCAACATAGGTTTTGCACATCCCCTTGTTGAGGTGAACATTTGTTTGTTTGTTTGGATTTTACGGCACGTCAACACATAAATGGTCATATCGTGGTGAACCAAGTTTAAAGAAAATCGATGAATTAGTGTAAGACTTACTATATTATCTATTATTTGACCTTCAATTGTGACATTGACCTTGAGCTGACACATAGGCAACATGGGCTCTGCACATTCCCTTTTTGAGGTGAACATTTGAGCCAATTCTGAAGAAAATCATTCAATTGGTAAAGGATTTAAGAGCGGACACGGTAATGGAGACGGACGGACGGTCGCGACAAAGCGAATCCATTATAGCCCCACCCCCCCCCACACACACACACATTTTGTGATGGGGTATAAAAGTGAAACAAGAGGGCCATGATGGCCCTGAGTCGCTCACCAGAAACAACTGTTTTTCAGTGTTATTTTTCAAAGAACTTGATGAAAGACCAGCCCAGCACAACTTACTCTTTCCCTTCTAATTATTGAAATATTTTGCTCTAATATTTTGGAAGCTTTAATAGAAATATCTATGTTGCAAGTGTGTTCCCATGAGATTATGTAGAATAAAATAATGCAGAATAAACAGGTCTAGGAGTTTATGATATTTACGGACAGTCTGTTAATTTTTGGACGAGCCATAATTTTACAGATTTTTGTATCCATTAAGTAAGAAAATAGTAGAAGTTGCATTAAAATTCAAAACCACAGGCTAAAATTAATAAGGTTACATACTATATGATTAAATGTAACAGTATGGAAAGATTCAAAACAATATGATGACTTTCAATTTTCACTTTTATTAAATATTTCAAAAACATCATGCAAAGATGAAACTCACCACATTACGTTTGTAAATAAAATACAATCAATAAAAAAAAACTAGTCAGAAGCTGCAGATTTTAGTGTAAAACTGAAAAAAATATAGATTTGTAAATTTATTGATTGAAAAATCTTTAAATTTCTAGACTATCTTTAAATTTCTAGACTAGCATAGGTCCGGTGAGTCTATCCATAAATTTACGGACAGTCCATAAATATCATGAAATCCTAGACCTGATAAATGACCACTACATCAGGGTTAATTTGAGGGCAAATTCGTGCCCAATCGGTAAAATTATGGAGCTTTGGTAGACAAAACAAACAATTTAGTTACCTTCCATGTCTGGATCGTAGCCAAGCTAGGAATTGCCTACTTCTTCTAGTTATAAATTACACTAACATGGCGCCCAACTGTCAAGCCTAACACACTAGTTCCGAACTTCCGTCAACTCCCGTAACCAGTACCATACGGTACTACAGAGCTCTAAAATTTGTGGATCCCGATGTGAATGGATTGTCTTTATTTTCAGTTATACATACTGTGCAAGTCATTTTATTACCATCATACCGCAACGAAAAATTGCTTTCAGAAAAACTCGCTTCGAACGGCAAACTATCGAACGGAGCATAATTTTAATATCATTTCGCTTGGATTTCGCAGTTGTTGCAGCATTCGCCGATTGATTTGGTTGGGAAACCTCATTTGGTATAGACGCAGAGTTGTTTACGGTAGATTCCGTCGGCCCACAAACGTTAACATTGTCTTTATTGAAGAATGAAGTCAATCTTCACTGCTTTTTTATCGAAGCTGACATTGTGAATTAACCGGATAATGACGTCAGAATCTGAACCGTCTGAGTGCTTTTAAAGTGAAATATTCACTAAAGCGTCTAAGATAAAATAGATAAATACAGAATCCCTAAAGAAAGCCCAACACGGCAAAATTGAAAATGTTGCAGGCTCGGTTTGAGCCTGTTCATGAACGGTACTTGAAAGTGCAATTTACCGTCCACGCCCCCTAGCACCGGCTTAAGCAGAATTCAACATTTAAACGTGAAATAGTACAATTTTGAATTTAGAAACATCCGCAGATGTGTTCATACGGCGGTTATCATGGAATTTCTTTCATATACATAAATCATGTGACCGATCAGCTGATGATATTCATGCTATTTATAGAAAAAAATATATGCAAAAATATGCGTCAAGGAAAACACCGGCTATGATATTACCGCGTCAAATGCAAATGTACTGCGTCAAAAACGCAGAAAAGGCTTTCTAGAGAAACCACTGCATGTTGTGATGTAATAAAGTGAATATGAATGAACCAAATAAAGCTTGATACTACGTCCTTATATACATTATCCAAATTATTTCATAAGAAGTCATGACCTCAAATATTTTCATCAGCAAACAGCAGGTCATTCACATGTATATGAAAGAAATTCCAACATGAGTTGTATCCCTTTCATTAAACTATAATTTGAAGAAATGCCATGGTCTGTGGTATCTTAGCTTTAGCAGTCCCTGAAAGGGGCCAATCAAATAAATATGAGAAATTTTTATAAAAGATTACTATAAGAATGCTAATAACTAAGTTTGGTGATCATCCATCAATAAGTTCTGTATACAGGTTTATATTATTTTTAGCTCCCTTGACCCCTAAAAGGGGCCTATCAAATTAATATGAGCAAATTTGATAAAAGACTACCTAAGAATGCTACAGACTAAAGTTTGGTGATCATCCATCAATTAGTTTTGTAGAAGAAGATGTTTAAAGGTTTTTCTATTTTTATCTCTGTTGACCCCTAAAAGGGGCCAATTGAAATGGCATGAGTAAATTTAACGACGGACGCCGGAGTATCCCCCTTTGATACTTATAGCTCACCCTGAACCTTCGGTGAGCTAACAAGGGGGGCATGATGGCCCTGAGTGGCTCAACAGAAACAACTGTGTTTCAGTGTTGGAATGTCAATATTTTCTAAAATTAAATTTGAGCATAGAATATGTTTAAACACTAATTTGAAAAGATGCCATGACCAGGGGCATTAAAGCTTTAGCTTAAACAGGGCTAATCAAAATAATATGATCGAACTTGATAAAAGACTTCCCAAGAATGCTGCAGACAAAGTTTGGTGATCATCCATCAATAGTTCTGTAGAAATATACATTTTAAGGTATTTTTATTCTTAGCTTAAGCGGCCCCTAAAAGGGGCCAATCAAATTAATATGAGCAAACTTGATAAAAGACTACCCAAGAATGCTACAAAAGTTATGTTATCATCCATCATTTAGTTCTGTAGAAGAAGCTATCTTAAGTTTTTTCTATTTTTGGATATACAGACCCTTAAAAGGGGCCAATCAAATTAATATGAGCAAATTTGATAAAACACTACCTGAAAATGCTACAGACAAAGTTTGTTGATCATACATCAATAAGTTCTGTAGGAGAAGATGTTTAAGGGTTTTTCTTTTTTAACCCCTGAGACCCTAAAAGAGACCAATCAAAATAATATTAGCAAACTTGATAACAGACTTCCTAAGAATGCTACAGACAAAGTTTGGTGGTCGTCCATCCATTAGTTCTGTAGAAATAGACATTTAAAGGTTTTTCTTTTTTTAGCTTTAGCGGCCCCTAAAAGGGTGATCATCCATCCATTAGTTCTGTAGAAGAAGATGTTTAAAGGTTTTTTTTTCTATCTTTAACTCAAGAGACCCCATAAAAGGGGCAAATCAAATTAATATGAGCAAACTTGATAAAAGACTACCTAAGAATGCTACAAACAAAGTTTGGTGATCATCCATCATCCATAGTTCTGTAGAAGAAGATGTTTAAAGGTTTTTCTATTTTAGCTCTGCTGACCCCTAAAAGGGCCCAATTGGAATGACATGAGCAAGTTCAAGTGTGACTTCAAAAGTCAAAATTTTACTATTTTATGTTTGAATGTTGAATTCTGCTTAAGCCGGTGCTAGGGGGCGTGGACAGTAATTTGCATTTTCCAGTACCGTCCATGAACAGGCTCAATCAAACCGAGCCTGCAACATTTTCAATATTGTCGTGTTGGGCTTTCTTTAGGGATTCCGTTTTACTATATTTTCACAAGGATGCTACGACCAAATTTGAAGTAAATCTGCTTAGTTGTTTCAGAGAAGAAGACGATTGTTGACGCATGACGACGAACGACGGACGACGAAGCATCCCCCTTTGATTCTAATAGCTCACCATGAGCCTTCGGCTCTGGTGAGCTAATAATTGAACTACTTGCAAAACCTATTATATCATAATGATACGACCGAATGATGTACAATTATCGTGTTCGACTTTTACTGGTAGCATACAAATTTTATCGATCTTTAAGATTAACAAGTGTGAGCGATATTCACGGAACTGAAAGGTCATTGTTTAATATTTTCTTTACAATACTGTGTTATAGCCCGCGGTTATAAATTAAGTAAGAGAACAGATTAAGTCGAATTATATTGGTTCATGAAAGTAATAAAACATGAAATATTCAAACATGTTGTTTAAGGAATTTGAAAATAAAATAAAAATAATCTACTGGCAGTAAATGCATCTTTGGCTGTAGCAGGTGAGATAGTTTCGGCTCCTGATACCCGATGTTAGCTTCCTGTTTCGGCACCATATGTTTTATACTGCGTTCGTGCGCCGTAAAACCAAACAAAACAAAACCGAGAAAACAAGAATTTAGGTACATTAACATTTATCTATAGCATATATTATCAAATGCATCGTCAAGATGGCCCTTTTCTAGACAGTACAAGTAAATAGAAATGACCGTCTAGGTACCCAGCATCGGTTGTAACACACCTTAGCTCCAGGTGATACACTGCCAGCACATAATGGAGCTGACGTCCACATCAGATTGTTAATGTAGTGTAAGAAAATGTTAGACTTTATGTATCTGATGAATATTTAGTAAAACACTCTCTGATAACGGGTAGTGCAACTAAACACCGGTTTGAGCAGATCTTGCTATCAGCTTATGACTTTTGGTACGCAAAAATAGTTTGTGTCGCGGTATTGATATATTATTTAGTGAAGTAACTATGAAGGCAATTTTTTGTCAATTATATTGAAATACACAATTTAGGTATCAATTTAAGAAGAACGCGTTGTATCTAATACCCTGTTGTTTAAAGTGTATTTACGCGAAGACAAAAACTTTTATTTAGAACGAATAATATGTTTAACATTACAAAAACTTACACAAATATCTGCTTAAAATGATTCCTGCGAAGTATTATCTCCAGCAAAATTACATGAAAATTGAGAATCGATTTGATTGAGTCTACCAACTTAATACAAGCTTAATGCATTATGATCTCACACTTAAAGTATGCTTCAGAAATCCATATTAATTATTTATTTTAGAAATGTTAAATATGTGTTGTGAAAGTAGCTAAATGTAAACGAAGTAATATATTTACTAAGGAACGCGCATTGTATTACTTTGGGACCATGTGCCGCTTTTCATGGAATGGCACTTACGTGTCACAATGAATGTTCCATGATGACCGCCATATGAACACTTTTGCGGATGTTTCAAAATTGTACCAGATAATGTTAAATGTTGAATTCTGCTTAAGCCGGTGCTAGGGGGCGTGGTCGGTAGTTTTTACTTGACAGTGCCGTCCATAAACAGGCTGAATCAAACCGGGCCTGCAGCATTTTCAATTTTGCCGTGTTGGGCTTTCTTTAGGGATCATTCATATTTTTTATAGTCTATGCATAATACTTATACAGTTTAGTTTTACCAGTTTCCAACAAAGCAAAAGGAGTAACTGTAACAATAGAAAAAATAGAGAAAATAGGAATTCCTAAAGAAAGCCCACAACGGCAAAATTACAAATCTTGCAGGCTCAGTTTGCAGGGATTTTGCACTTATTCAGTGTCCCTCGTGTACAGACTCAAGCAAACCGAGTCTGCAATTTTCATGCAAATTTGGATGTTTTTAATGCTTCTGATGGATTATTTTCCAGATATTGATTGAGCCAAGTGCAAACAACCGTCCAAGATTTTTAGAAAAAAAAATGTAAGCCTAATGTTTCATGCAATGAAATCATGGTCTAATTAGCACATTTACTTTAATTTATTGCAAATAAGTGCAGTTTTTTTTATAAACTAATTTGATGACCGCTTCTGTCAGTGCGGTGAGATTGAAGATTCATGTCACCTTTTTACTTGTAATCAATTTTCCCGCCAGAGGACCATTTTCAAAGAACAGCTTCAACAAATAACTTCAGTACTGTATGGCGACAGAGTTCTCAGTGATGAAGGAAATGCCAAAATATGTAATCTTGTACATTAATATATCTCTAGCACAAAGCGGTTTTGTCTTGCCTAATAGTTTATATAATTCATAAAATCATTTTATATATCTCTAGCACAAAGCGGTTTTGTCTTGCCTAATTGTTTATATAATTCATAAACCATATAACGGGTGTTCTTACGTACGTATGTACGTTTATCACTTGCTGTTATAATTCAGCTTTTTTTTAATTTCATCGTTTATTATATTATCATGATTTATACTTTGTCTCTTATGTAACAATACTAATCAGATACTAGGTCTTATATCCAGGATGTAAATACTCCTGATAACCACAATAAATTAAATAATTTACATTGAAATATATATTAAGTAAAAAATCATTTTCTTATAAAAAATAACTATCCCATACATTGGCTCTACAAAACTGACCTATCATCTCTTTCAAAGACAATGGCTACATCTCGTCTCTGATTTCTATAACTATCCTTTTATCTATATTTCTTCTTTACTATAATTCTTGAGTCTTTATTGTTTAAACATCAATATGTAGTAAATATTTGTTTAAGCATAAAATCGAACTTTTTTCCTTCCGTACCCTTTTTATATATGATCGCACATTTGTTGTAATTCTCACATTTTTCGTCGTTTGTTGTATTTTAATTACTTATCTCACTCTTGTTATATTTAGTGATTTATCATTTCATGTTAGTAACTAGTATACTTGTAAGAGCTGTTACATTATAATTTGCTTTATTTTTACAATTTACAGAGAAGAAATCTTTTTGACTTCCTTTTCAATCCTGTTTATCGTGGTATCACAAATGTATATGTTTGTATTAAATAAAACAAATACTGTTTAAACCAAATTATTGCAGAGCGTATATTATTTGTGATGCATCCGCTGAATTGACGAGGTAAAGAAACGCAATCATCGCGAGTACGCTTTGAAAATTTAAATCATGCAAATTAGAAGTAATCACCGTTTCTTCTATCAACTGTAATACAACAGTAAATTATGCAATCACGTTATAAGGGCTTTAAATCTCAATTATGTCCTTAATGAAAAGTTAATTGCCCTCAAAATGATTAACTAACTGAAAATGAGGGAAATCTTAAAAGTCTAAGATAGTCGTAAGTCTTTTGTCAAGTAGTGAAGTGAAGTACGGGGCAACTTTTTACAGCTGCCACACGGCACTTGACACCTGCTGTTGTGAAGTACAAAATTCTGGAAACAAAGTGATCCCTCGGAAGCATTAATCACAACAAAATTGCATAAGAATTGTAAGTTTTTTGTCAAATTGTGTTGTTCTAAAAGTAGGTTTATTTTGAGGACACATTCGCAATAAATGTTGATTCATTTATATCTCCAGATATTCAGTTGTAATAGCATTTTAAAGGTATTTAACACAAATATTTATAATAATATATTGTTTTTGTAATAACCTTAATTATTTTGTAATCTTGTGGTTCTGTGTTGCTGGGTCATGTAGGGCTGCGTTCATTAAACGCCGCCCTTCCTTGATGGTCTTGTTGTTCGTCTATTATATGTTGCTGTTTTTTTGTAAATTCAACACACGGATTCAATTTTATATATTTAAGGTGTTTTGGTTTATCCGACCTTTAAATAATTATTTAATGTCTTGACATATGCTTTACCCATTGTGTGCGTAATAGGTATCCGGCCGGTGTTGTGATTGACGGTCTCCGACCTCGTTAAATATCTCATTAGTCGGAACCATAGAAGTGGATATCCATCCACATAATCAATAGTTTGATGTTGTTTTTCTTGTTGTTGCTGTATTTTTGTGGGTTTTGTGTGTGTGTTTTTTGTTGGTTTTTTTTGTATTATTTTTTTTCACCTGACAAATCATTCTAGTCCCTATGCCATGTCCTGCTTATGTGTTTTCTAGATTCCTTGCCAATGATGTTGTGTTGTATTGATGAATGCTTTCACTAAATGCCTCCCTTCCTTGTTGATCTTTTACATATTTTTATCAACCTAACAATCGCGTTTGAATCAATTAATATTATGACATATAAAATTTGTGTCAATTCAATATTTTATCAAAATCAAGTTATTATTTAGTTATGAAATAAGTTTTAATCTTCTTTCAGTAATAATATGGTAATGAGGTTTGTGTCAAGAGGGACACTTACACTGTTGATGCAAAATTATTTTAGTCCGCTTAATTTATATCAAACATTTTTAATATTTTATGAATGACCCAAGATTTCAAATTTCACCAAGCTTTTCAGAATATTATCACATGGTATGTTGCCAATAGACATCTTTTCTGTCATTTTAAATCACTTTTACTTACATTTCTTTCCATTGTTTGGTAAAAATTTAAAGTGTCTGTAATAACCAAGTGCATACTTTCTTTTGCAACTCATTATGGAAAGTACTAGACGCTGACTACCTGGGCAAATCAGTGGTTAATACAATTTAACGCTGCTTAAACTGAAGTTATGTTTCATTCCAAAAATGATCGCGACACCCCCGATCGATATTCACTTTCAAAATAAACATTTAAATTTCGTATATTCTCAAAAGCATCTAGGTGTTACATTAAGTGATGGTGGTACATGGCATCAACATGTAACTAATTCTGCTTTATGGATCAATGCGAGTGCTTAAGTTTAAATTGAGAAGAAAAATGATTATATCAAATTTATATATAGCCTTTTGAATTGAATATGTATCTTAAGTATTTGACAGTTGTACTTTGTATGAACAAAATACACTTGAAAGCATTCATTTCGATGCCGCTCAAATTGTGACTGGTCTAACAAAGTCAGCAGCTATCGCGAACCTTCTTCGGTAGACAGAAGGAAAAATTAACTCTAGTCTTTAAACATAACTTAGAAGAGTTTTCCTAGTGAAAAAAGTTCGTAATACTTGTACAAATATAATTTAAGAAACTACAAAATCTACGCAACTGTTACCCGACGTCTAGAAAAGTATTTAAAATCGGTAATACCATTTTCTATTTAATTATGGAACAGATCTTGAAACTCGAATCTTCCTACAGATTTCATCTTTCAAAACTAAAACTTACAATATTTTTACGCTACCTCAAGTCTTCTCTGAGACTGCTGGGCAGGTTTACTTCAAATTTGGTCTGTAGCATCCTAGTGACAGTCATTTGGTCATGTCATTTCAATTGGCCCTTTTTAGGGATCAACAGAGCTAAAAATAGAAAAACCTTTTAACATCTTTTACTACAGAACTAATTGATGGAGGATCACCAACCTTTGTCTGTAGCATTCTTGGGTAGTCTTTTATTACGTTTGCTCATATTAATTTCATTGGCCCCTTTTAGAGGTCTCTAGGGCTAAAAAAAGAACCAAACTTTGTCTGTAGCAGTCTTTGGTAGTATTATATCAATTTTGTTCATATTATTGTGATTGGCCCCTTTTAGTGGCATAAAGATGAAAATAGAAATACCTTTAACGTCTATTTCTACAGAACTAATTTATGAATGATCACCAATTGTTGTCTGTAGCATTCTTAGGTTAACTTTTATCAAGTTTGATCATATTAATTTGATCGGCTTCTTTAAAGGGTCTCTAGGGCAAAAATTAAAAAAAAAACCTTTAAACGTCTTCTTCTACAGAAGTAATGGATGGATGATCACCAAACGTTGTCGGTAGCATTCGTGTGTAGTCTTATATCAAGTTTGCTCATATTATTGTGATTGGCCCCTTTTAGGGGCAGCTAAAGCTAAAACTAGAAATACCTTTAAACGTCTATTTCTATAGAACTAATTGATGGATGATCACCAAACTTTGTCTGTACTTTGTCTGTAGCATTCTTTGGTAGTCTTAAACCAAGTGTGTTCATATTAATTTGATTGACCCCTTTTAGGGTCTCTAGAGCTAAAAATTGAAAAAAACTTCGAACGTCTACTTCTATAGAACTAATTGATGAATGATCACCAAATTTTGTTTGTAGCATTCCTAGGTAGTCTTTTATCAAGTTTAATCATATTAATTTGATTTGCCCCTTTTAGGGGACAGCTTAAGCTAAAAATAGAAATACCTGTAAATGTTTATTTCTACAGAATTAATTGATGGATGATCATCAAATTTTGTCTGTAGCATTCTTAGCTACGCTTTTATCAAATTTGCTCATATGAATTTGATTGGCCCCTTTTGGGTCCACTAAAGCCAAAAATAGAAAAACCTTTCAAAATCATTTCCTACTGAAATAATTGATAGATGATGACCAAACTTTTAAGCATTATTAGGTAGTCTTTTATCAAGATGGCTCATATTTATTTGATTGGCTCAAATTTAATATCAGAAAATATTGACATTGGATAATTTCCAACACTGAAAAGAAGTTGTTTCTGATGAGCGACTCATTGCCATCATGGCCCTCTTGTTACTATTATTGAGACAATGTGGGAAGGGACAACTCTCTTATGTTGTTTAAACTTGTGGTTCGACCTTTCGCTTCTTATAAACAACTGCAGCACCAATGTAAATGATGAAAATGTATTCCTTAATATTTTGTCTCATGTGTGCACGCTACATTGTATTCTGTTTTGTTTTGTTTTTTTTGTTTTGTAAAGAAAAAGAAAACAATACAATGTGACGAAAGTAAATTATATTATCGAAACTTTTTGTTGTCATGTAAGTGATATGATTTTGTCTTTAAAAACCCAAAGAAATATCTGATACTACCGGGAATAATATTATAAAGATAGTTCAGTGTCACTTTATGCGACAAAACTCAACTTTTGTACAAAGACTTCATGTGAACAGTTATTCTCTGCGTTTGTTTCCTGATAAATTAATATATTAGATCAATTGTTTGCGACCATTTTTAATAAATTATTTAGCAATTGAAATAAGACATGCATATGGAACCAAACGATTTTTCTGTTTGATTGTAAAACAGTTTAACAAAATGTAAACTGGTCAACTATTATACGCCGCGAATAAACACAAAGAAGAAAACTGCCTCATTTTTTTGTTGAATTTATACTCCAACTGATATATGAGCAAAATAAATATATAATACTTTAAAGCACATCATGCCTCAATAAACAAATACTCTATATTTATTTATGAATGACAAACATAAGACTTAAGAGCATGTTAGATTTAGATATTTTACGTTAAGAAAGTAGCGTTTGTTGTGAAATTATTTGTCGTAAAAAGGGCAAAATATGAATAACGAAATAGTATAATAGAAAAATAGTATTTTGACTTCCATACACAGTAACTATAATAAAAGTCATAATTGTGCACAGTACTCTATTATAATAGTAACCTTATGCTATACAAAATGAAATATTACATTAATGTTTAACATATATCATGTGTTTAATCATATACGTAATTCACGGTTATTATCAAAATATGGATGTTTATCATGCTTTAAATAATGTGTCAGATATATATAATATACTTTATATACTTTTAAACGACCCTGTACCTAAATCATGTAAATACATGCCTCTGTTACACATTAAAGATATACTATGCTCATCTTTGGGCAAAATACTTTAATGAAGAAAGTCATTGAACTCTAGTAAATTCTTCCTGATTATGTCTAAGTTGAATAAGGGAATGTATAAACTATGTTTGGTAAGCGAAGCTGCATTCCCTGTAACTTGCCGACTTAATTTAGTCAATCCTTATATAAACTGCCAGTTTTGTTATGACACTACATAATCATACAGTGATAACCTGATTAAAGTTTTAAACGTAACAGATTAATAAGATGATTATTTTACATTTCAAAAGAGACAGTATAGTAATTATCAGTTTTTCCAAAAAACAAATTTAAGCATGAGAAAGTTTTTTTTAATAAATAGGTATTTTACATGAGTAATTTAAGTTTTAATTTAAGATAAAAAGAGAATAGAAAAATTTCCCCTTAAGATTTCCCATTATTCCGTCATTTTTGAAAGTTGCGTAACTGGTGAGCCAGAGAATTTGTCATTGATAAGAAATATATATCAATTGCATACAACCAAGTAAGATATTAGTCATAAATGC
The DNA here is from genome assembly GCF_026571515.1 of Ruditapes philippinarum. Taxonomy (NCBI): domain Eukaryota; kingdom Metazoa; phylum Mollusca; class Bivalvia; order Venerida; family Veneridae; genus Ruditapes; species Ruditapes philippinarum. Next base: position 88,323 of record NW_026863040.1, read on the forward strand.
ATTTTAGACGCAGCCAGGCTCATCTTTTAAATTAGAAAAACTGTCTTAACATCATTCACAACCAAAATATCCGTCCAGTACTGCCATTATGATTTTAGCAAAGTCAGTCTGAACCATATTATTTTGTCATTGGTCATAAATTTGGCTGCCGCATCAATAAATCCTTCTGTATCAGGAATAGCTATTTCATTTCATTCCGCGTCATGAACCTTGATAGCTAAATGCTGATTCTGTTGCAGGGTTATTTCAACTTATCTATTTCTACATTTTTGTGCTTTCTTTATTATGAATTAAGTTTTTCGTTTTACCTAATAATTGTAGGATAAGAAGGCTATGAAAGGAAAAAACTCAGTTTTTTTTCAATTTATTTCTGAGTATATTTCTTAATCCTTTCCTGCACTATTTAAAGTATCCAGTTAAATATGTAAGATGTAAAAAAACGTGTTAAGGCTACATTACTTCCTTTAAATTGTCTGTAATATCCGGCAATTTATTACATTGCAAATCCTATAGCTCGAATACGCTTGAACGGATATGAAATTCGTATTATTTTACAGACAAATACGATACTATATATACGAGCGTTGGACTATTTTTCACGTTGGTTCCAATCTTAGATATGTATAACATAGATGTTAGAAACGGGAACCAAAACTATTTGAGGTGTGGTCTCCTTTGCTACGTATTCATCCGTCATTCGTGAATTTTTCAAGCGGCTAGTTTCTAAAATCACTAATTTACCTATTTTGTAACGTAAAGGTGATAATTATGTTGTAGAAGCTTTTAAGGCCATGTATTTTGTTACTCGCAGAGTGGAAAAATAGATATGCTGCTCTATCAACGGCCTCGCAAGATATCGATTATCTAACGCTGATAGCAAGATACAAAGCCTCGGAAAACTACTACAACATAATATTCTGTATATATGTGTATAGTCATGAACTTGATAATTTCACGGTAGACAAATACGCCCTGCTTTGAATTATGGGAGCCAACATATAACCGAATGGCCCTGCACATAGCCGACTGGTTCCCATCTCCAAAGCGCAGCGCATTTTGCACACGGCAAAGCTGGGAGCCACGTTGACTGTCGGAAGAGTTTTGTAAATGGAGTAAAACGGAGTTAATCGTGATGCTAATTTCGGCTGTTGCGTTGTTTATATTAACGTTGAAGTTTATATTTGACCATCAACGTGAAGAATTATATCTTCTGTATTGATGGACCAAAGGATTATGTGGAAATATTGGAAATGGAATAAAATACATGGTGATGTTGATGGTAGGTGTGCGGATTTTTTCCGGTGAACATTTTTATCTTGTGTATTATTATAGACGTTGAAATATGATTTTATTTTCAATACGGCTTATATTAAGGTTTTTTATGATCTATACATGTGCTGGGTTTGACAAGTATACGTTTTATTTCGATTTTAAAGGTGTTTTAAGCTCCACACCTCAAGTGTCTGTGCAATTTTTTATATAACTATCCTTTACATTTTATTTCATAATGGCAATAACCATCCTTTACATTTTATTTCAGAATGGCCAATGAGATTGACAGTTTTCATTTCGTAATTTTAAATTGACAAATAAAAACTCTTCTTATATTCAGTTCTTCCCTGTAATTTTACAGGAAGTCAAACTGCAAACAGACCGGCCTCCGACCGGAAAAAAAGCATATGAAACGAATCACAATGTCATGTAAATAAAATCGGGCATTTTACATGTAAATAGATTTATATTCATTGCTGTTAAATATGCCATTGATTGGCAACGTTTTGTCATATAATAATAAGACTTCGAACAATGTTAGAATATAGGACTATGTAATGAGGGCACACATCAGAGACAAGATATCAGTGTCGAGTGTTTGATAAAGACCTCATATCAATGTCAGTCGGGGTAGTTTAGATAAAGCGGGAAGATATCGACGTGTTGACAATGTAAACAAATATGTAGCTGAAACAATCGTTAACGTATTACTTATTTTACTACATGTTCCTTTATATATAATAATATTCTAAATATAAATAAAGAGGCAAGCATTTTAAATCAAAATTAAATGTAAACATATCAATTTAGCTTTATTCGTTTATAGATAAGATAGTCTGCTTTTGTTTAAAATGAAATATTTGTCATAATGTTGGTGATATAAAGTAAATATAAGATTCATTGTATTATGTAACGTTAATATTGCCCTACCCCCAAAAGTCAAATACTATATACTTCTTGTTTCCTTCGTTGGGAATAATTGTGAAATATTCTACGATTTGGAAGGTAATAATACGCCTTACATATATACCCACGTACATATTTTGGTTTTTCCCATTCTTACATTATTTCAGACACGAGAGGCCATCAGAGTAGAACCACCGGCGTTCCTTAACATTTCTGTATATAAATATTTGAAAAATATACATGGTCAAATATGGAAAACGGTCAAAACAAAAATGAGCATTCAGTTATGAATAATTGCTCACAATATCTAAATGTAATGTCAATGGTAGCGACATAATCATGTCAAAATATGCATTTTTGTGTTGCAAGGTTTAATCACGTAAAATGTAAAACAATTGACGAAACGAATCTAAAATATAAATAAAGACATACGAAAGCAACTCAAAAAATAGATAAATACAGAATCCCTAAAGAAAGCCCAACACGGCAAAATTGAAAATGATGCAGGCTCGGTTTGATTGAGCCTGTTCATGGACGGTACTGGAAAGTGCAACTTACCGTCCACGCCCCCTAGCACCGGCTTAAGCAGAATTCAACATTTAAACATGAAATAAGTTAAGTTTACCTGTGATGCGTATTATCCAACAAAATCGATTGACCATAGCAACGTTCCGCCCCGTCTCTGATGGCGTGTACGGTTCTCTGTTGATATTTAGACGGCTTTATATTGACCTTGAACTTGATCAGCAGTTAAGAGAATTAATCGTTACAATAAGATATAGAATGTTTATTTCAATTGAAAAAGACACAATAGAAAGTACCTACTCTTATGTGAATTTTAGTGTCAGGGACAAGGCAAAGCAATGGAGGAGCTCAACAATAAAGTGTCAAACAGGTAATACGTAATGGAAGAAAGTCATTTTTTTTATATTTGAGCAGCTAATTATGTTATGGATGTGTAATAATTACGACCATTTCAGGTGTTTTCTTTGCGCAGTCGCTTAATACACGTTTGACTGTATATGATATATAAATTTGTGTAGCTTTGAAATAATTGTATCATATAAAATAACAGTAACGATGAAGTAAAAACATATGAAGATGTAATTTCGTGTTAAAAATAAACCTGACGACTGTATTCATAATTGTATCTAGTCAAATTATTCAAATGTTTATCAATAAGTTTGATAAAAGTTCATAGCTAATTTTTTTCATATTTCCAAATGATCGTTATTTTGGTTCTGAAATAAGTGCGCGAATCGAATGATTTAATCACATTACATTCAAAATGATTGTACCTATTTGTATTTGTATTTAGTCACCTTAACAAAGGAACAAAGAATTTAAAAACAAGCCTCCCTTCGCTTTCCTCTGATTGTTTTCATTTCAAGGAAAGCCTCTTTTTCTTCTCCTTGAATATAATTTATCTAAAATGGCCTCACAAATTCGATAATGATAAAAATGTACATAGCGATCAAACAAAGTTATTGCGGAATTGAAATTTAGCTTTGAATTATCGTATAAACACGATGTCGCGATGGTACGATAGTGAAAACGCGATGTTATATCGCGTTTTCACCATAGTACCATCGCGTTTTTACCATCTTTCCATCGCCTTTCGGTACAGATGTATACACATACAGAAAGATGACAGATTCTGATAGGGCAGATAGTAAAAATTAAGATAAGAATACTTACTAATTAATGTGAGTTATAAATAATAAAACCTGTTATCTTTACATTAAATTATCCAATTATATCATTATACTGTATATAGATCAATGACTAATTGGTATATACTTATATATTAATGTTCGGTGGCACAAATGTGACATGTGTGTGTTTTTATTTATCTTGAGCGCACGAGATACTTTGTCGTGGCCACGAGCTATTAAGTCGTGGCCACGAGATAGCTAAGTCGGCCCCGAGTTACTAAGTCGTGGCCACGAAATAGCTAAGTCGTGGCCACGAGATACTTTGTCGTGGCCACGAGTTACTAAGCCGTGGTCACGAGATAGCGAAGTCGTGGCCACGAGATATTATGTTATCAAAACCAAAGCAAGAATAGTTCAAATGCGCATACATGTAAGCCCTCTGTTGGAGAAAGGAATCGAGCAACTTTTTTATTGAAACAGCAGGGTGTTGGAAATAAATAATTTCGTGATATACATAATATAAGATACACTGCATCTCGTTATAACTCTTATGTCGGCGGTCCAAGTTACAAACACTGCGTTATAACGAGGTTCTTACATACTCCGCTCATCGCGAAATTACAACACCGCCATAACATATAACGCTAAAGAGGGAGGGGGGGTAAGGCCTATTAATATTATTATTTATGTCTATTTTTCATATGAGGCACATGCTATTTCAACATTGTACACGATGATGATCATCATCAACAACGACAAAAACGACAAAAACACATAGTTAACATCATCATACGATAACATTATCATTATTATCAGTACATAATCATCATCACCATTATCATTTTTATCATAAACAGCAGCAGCAACAGCAGAAGGTATACAACATCACCTTTATCATCATCAGAACATCATTATCATCACGACATTAGCACCAGTACACCAACATGATTCTTCCCACAAGTACATCATCATACGAAGATTTGTTGAAAATGATGATGATGATGATGACGACGATGATGATGGTGATGATAATGATGATGATGGGGGTGGTGGTGGTGGTGATGATGATGATGATGATGATGATGATGCAATTTAACATTCTTTTCGTGTCGACATTGTTCTTTTTCTATCCAACTTCATGCTTTATTCGTAAAAGGGAGACATCCTTTGTGAATGATTGCATTTTGTTAGCAAATAAAATTCCGTGAAGCTGGCGGGAGCATTATTCGTACGATTACGAATATAGCTATATGCGTTACGGCGCAATGCAAAATGCTCCTCGGACTGCTTTATTGGTTAAGAGCTTAATGCGGTGTAACATGGTGCTAATTAGATCATGTCAACTAAAGTTTGAAAATAATTATTTAATTTTTTATGCACCGGTTCAAGTAATGACTTGTTTGACTAGTCCTACTTCAAGACCATTTTATATAATTATAATGTAAATGTTTGCTTGACGTATGAGATATTTTGACTGTAATAGTTGTTTATTAGTACATGTATTTTCAGGACCTCATTTCCTGGCGGAAGTGTCAAGATGCAATACAAAACAGAATATTTTACAGTTTAACTGAATACAAAGTAATTTAAACTTGATGACGGAATGACATTCTCTGATTTCCGGGCCTCGGATGGTTTGGATAGAGATGGAGCACTACATTATATAATGTACGAATCAAGATCAATCCAGAATTTATCCGCAAGATATGACTGATTTACTCTTGAGTACTTTGAGCAAAAATGGAGTGGGCTGAAACCATAACAGCACCAGCGTAGGACCAACGCTTTTAAACCCATAAGAAAGGGTAACGATGAAGTAACTGAACTGAAATTGAGATGTTTTGAGAAACTTAATGTTATATGTGACAAGACTTTTGCATATACACACATTGCTGAAATCAGATAAATTGAAAGAAATTGAAAAGAAACATATGTCAAAAGACACATCTAAAAGTCTTTATGTTTATTTTGCTGTATATTTAAAATTAATTAAAAAGGAGGATTAATCCTTCCTTTCATGTATTTTTCAGATTACTTGAATGAATTATATATCTTTTTGAAAAGGGCGGACTGGTCCTCCCTATCGTTTTAATTTTATTTTGCTTTGAATTTGAAAGTAAATAAAAAAGGAGGATTAATCCGCCCTTACATGTATTTTTCCCAGACTACTTAAAAGGCGGACTAGTCCTCCCTTTTTCTAATTATTTTATATTGTTTCAACTTTGACTAATTATTGAAAGAGGTGGATAATTCCGTCTTTCAGAAAAGTTTCATAAGAAATCTTGAATATATTAAGTCTTTGGTTTGATTCCCATTATATCAAGGCGGACTAGTCCTCCCTATTGTTTATACTTTTGTTCTGTTTCAGATTTGAAAGTAAAGTATGTACTTTTCCATGCTACTTAAATATATACAGTCTTTTTTTAAAAAGGCGGACTAATCCTCCCATTTTTTAAATTATATATATTGTTTCAGTTAGACTGATTATTGAAAGTTCTGGATTAACTCGTCTTTTCAGATAAGTCTGTAAGAAATTTTTGCTATATTTAGTCTTTGGTTCGATTTGCCATGCTAAAAGGCGGACATGTCCTCCTTATCGTCTTACCTTTTTCTATTTGAGATTCAAAAGTTGATAAAAAGGAGGATTAATCCGCCTTTTGATACTCTTTTTTCAGACTACTGAAATGTAAACAATCTTACTTAAAAGGCGGACTAGTCCTCCCTTTTCCTGATTGGTTTATATTGTTTCAGTTTTGACTGATTAATGAAAGAGGAGGAATAATCCGCTTTTACAGATCTGTAATTTTTAAGAGAAATCGCAAATATTTTTAGACTCTTTGTTTGATTTACATTGCAAAACGGCGGACTACTACCATTCCTCCATATCGCCTCTCTTTTATTCTACTTTAAATTTGAAAGTTAATAAAAAGGAGGATTAATCCGTCTTTTCATGTTCTTTTTTCAGATTAATTAAATATATACAAGCTTTCTGAAAAAAGGCGGACTAGTCCTCCCTTTTCCTGATTTGTTTACATTTTTCAGTTTTGACTGATTATTTAAAGAGGAGGATTAATCCGCCCTTACAGATAAGTTTTAAGAGAAATCGTAAATATTTTTGGACTCTTTGTTTGATTTACATTGCAAAACGGCGGACTACTACCATTCCTCCATATCGCCTCTCTTTTATTCTACTTTAAATTTGAAAGTTAATAAAAAGGAGGATTAATCCGTCTTTTCATGTTCTTTTTCAGACTAATTAAATATATACACTCTTTCTGAAAAAGGGCGGACTAGTCCCCCCTTTTATATTGTTTTAGTTTTGACTGATTATTCATTTAGGATTATAGAGGAGGATTAATCCGTCTTTTCAGAGAAATCTTTACTATATTTTGTCTTTGTTTTGTTCCCATTATAAAAGATGGACTATTTCACCTTTTTTTTACTGTTGTTCTATTTCAGATTTGAAAGTTAATAAAAATGAATAATATGTCTGTTCGTGTACTTTTCCAGACTAATCAAATAAAGGCGGACTAGTCCTCCCTTTCTTTGGTTATTTTATTTTGTTTCAGTTTTGACTGATTATTAAAAGTATTTGGTTTGATTAAAATTGCAAAAGGCGGATTAGTCTTCCCTATCGTCTTACTTTTATTTTTTATGTAGATTTAAAAGTTAAAAAACGGAGGATTTATCCCTCTTTTATGTTCTTTTTGTAGACAATTTAAATATATACATGTATGTCTTTTTGAAAAAGGCGGACTAGTCCTCCTTTTTCCTGAATCATTTTATATGTTTCAGTTTTGATTTAATATTGAAGAGTTTTGAAAATTAATAAAAAGGAGGATTAATCCGTCTTGTTTGACAACTTATATATACAGAATTAATTTTATTGTTTCAGTTTTGACTGTTTATTGAAAGTGGAGGATTAATCCGTCCTTAATATAAGTTTTATAAGACATCTTAGACATATTCGGTATTTGGTTTGATTTACATTTAAAAAAGGCGGACTAGTCCGCCCTTTCTTTCTTTTTCTGTTTTGGTTTTGAATGTTAATAAGAAAGGAATGATAATCTTTCTTGAAAAAATGCGTCGTCTGTAGTTTAAGTAGTATCATAATAAGGCGGACTAGTCCTCCTTTTTTGCATCTTTGTTTTTAGTGTTAACAAAAAGGAGGATTAATCCGTCTTTTCGATTAATCTGTGCAAAGACTTTTTGAATAGGTACAGTCTTTTGTTTGAGGTGAGAGGGAGGATTAGTCCTCCTTTTCGTTTTACTGTGCAGATGGATATTACAATAAAATTAAGCGTGTATTTCGTTTGTTTCTCCTTCATTAACTCAACAGTTTATGCCTGTTTTTTACCCAAATTTCAGAATTTTGAGCATTTCTCAATCAGTCCTCCTTAATTTAGGAAAAATAGATGACCCTAAAATCGCCTATACTACCCCCAATTAGGGAAATTTTGAGCAAATCCCTAATTATAATATCAGCCGTTTTATTTGTTTAGATTTGTCAATTGAGTCAAACGCTTTAATAAGAGCGTAAATATTAACTTTAGATTAAGAATTATCTAGAAGGTTATTGATTTACACACATGGTGACTGGTTACGATTAATCTCTGATTGAATACGATGAAATGAAGTTCCATATTTCAAACAAAAGAGTGGTATTCAAATCAAAATGTCAGCCATGAAAATGCCATTTGAGTGTTTATGTGGAATGGTTTAATGAAATTGTCTACGGATAAGATATAGAAAGAGCACTGAAACACGAGGCTATCTGATTTGTACGAGGGGGCGTAGCCCCCGAGTATTAATCAGATTGCCGAGTGTTTTGGTGTTCTTTCTCTTTTGTATCATAGTCAAACATAAAAGCACGTTCCCTGTTGTCACAATATGAAACCCCGGCAAAAATGAACCAATGAACGAACATCTGAATATGACATTTCTGTCGCTTTCCCTTTCTCTGCCGTCACAATATGTAAACCCCAGCAAAAATTAGCCAATCAATGGGCATACTCTGGAGTGCGGGTAACTAATACCCGCACTTCAGTTAACGCACTGTGCATGTATATGTATTTGTTTCCAGTTATTTTTTTTCAATATCTAATTGTATCTCATTATCATTTGAATTACATTTGGATTCATATGAATGACGTTTGTCGTGATAATTGTATGTACGAGCGAATTTTTCTGTTTTGTCTTATATAAAATTATAATGAAACATTCCATGTGGGAAAAAATATATACTGAATCAAAATCTTTATAATTTTATTTTGCACTGTTTCTTGGGCCTTCAGATTTAATTACACTTTAACTAGTGTTACAAAAATGTCATTGATGATTAACATAATTGTATTCAAAATGGTTAATTTTATCTAAGGCATTATAAAACTGTGAACAAAAAACACGTCAATAGCTGTCTGTTTTTCCCTATACATTATCGATGAATTTACATGTACATAGACTTAACATGGTTATACAATTTTAAGCCTCGCACATTTTAATTGATATTTAGACTTAATGCATTGGGAGTGACCTATGCGAATGATTTTTTTTTTATTTTTTACATAGGTTGATTAGCAACATGTGTTAAAACAATTAAAATGCATGCTGAGCATGGTAAGTGTTAATTTTTCATTAATATTCAAATAAACGCAGATAATGTGTATTAAAGGGTTTTCTAGAGCACGCCCCTTATTAACCTCTAACGGTCTATGGGAGAGGTTAACTGATTTGTAAATACTTGCCTATTTTATTGCATTTTTAGTAGTAGCCGATGCGCATCTTTTTACACAAGTTTAGATAACCATTCGACCGATGCTGAAAATCAGTAGACAAGAGTTTTCAAAATTTATTATTTCATTTTTTCCCGCCAAGTCTAAAACGTATTTTTATTTATGAATTGTATATTTTGTTCTTTTGAATTACGATCATTACGTTTTTAATGGCAGATTTGTTTTTGTGCATATTATGTGCTATTAATGTTTGCTTTTTTCAGTACATGTTTTTAAAATCATTTTTCTACTGCGTTACTAACACGGTAATGGCTATTTTCGAATATGTGGAAAGGATTTGGTAACTGGCGCGAGTTGCGAGTGATGTTTGTAATGTGTAAGTTGCTTCCTTTTTGTTACTTTACAATATTTTACATTTAAATACATTTTCTTTCTTTTTTACTTTTCATGAAAATTATCAAGAGTGTGGAGGTGTGTTGCTTTAAGCATTTCGCTATTAATTCATAACATGATTAAACGTTATCGTGTCAAAGTCAAACAATATAGAGATACAATGTATAACAGTTATTATTGTATATATGACAAAGGAAGGTATAGAATATATATCAGTATCACTAAACATGAAGTTTTTGACGTACGTGACAATAAATTGAGCATTTTTATCTAACATTTATTGCAATAGAGTATGCCTAACTTTTAAAGTACAATTTAGGAAACAAACTAAATAAGTCAATATTGTTTCATTTGTTGTTGTAAGCAGCTAGGTATGTTTAAACATAAATGGTTGATAATAATATTTATCAATGTAACGTTTTCTTATAAGTCGGTGGCAAGGAATATACAGTGGGTCTGTAACGGTGTTTCAAACAAATATCCAAAACCATGTTAATATTAAAACGTCTATTTGGGAAACTAAAATGTATAATTTTCGATATATTTGATTTGACATCAAGTTTTACATAATTACAGACTACATAAGGATCGTGTCATAAAGTACCTCAATCTCAATGACATGTATTTAACTTTTATGATACATGTATATACTATGTTGTTGTTGTTGTTTTTTTTGTTTGTTTTTTTTATGTGGGAGGGGGGGGGGGGTTGTCGTTGTTTTGTTGTAAATTGAGACAATGTTTAGATGTATAAGACAAAACAAAAGACAATGCTCAACATATATCACAAACTCATTTCTTTCATGTACAATTAAATGTAATGAGCTGGAGGAAACTGAGCAGCAACATGATATACGCGTGTTATTTTGCGATAGTTGATTTATATTTGCACCCAAACACATATTTATAGACTTAAAATAAAAACAACAGGTAATTGGAATCTAGTTATCAGAAAAAAATGTATTTAGTGCTAATTAATATTTCTTCTTTATCTTGTTTGGAGTGACCAATAAGAAAAACATATGATATCTGTTGATTAGCACCATATGTAAGAAGTATTTTAATTGTATGATGTTCATGTTTACTGTACACATATCATTAAGGCACTTAAAAGCTGGTAAATTTCAAATAAAAAAAGATTTGTATTTAAAGATATCACTTCGTGTACCGTCATTAACTTTTAGTGTTGTCTATTTTATTGTTGTTAATTACTACCTGACATGTCGACCATTACACGAATTTCGATTGCCACACTGTCGAATCCTGGAAATCAATAAACATTTATGTTTACTAATTTATTTATTATTATTTATTTATTTGTCTATCTTCTATTTATTTCTTAATTTTATGTATCTTTTTATTATTATTATTACATTGTATTATTATTATTATTATTATTTGTGTAAAATGTTCATATCTGCATATAAATATCGTGTTTTCAACAGAAGATATCAAGTTTGAGATGATCACACATAGTTGTTATTTCCCTTGCTTTTGAGGGATCCTTCTTTATTTAAATGTATGTTATACAAAGATACGGTATAAAAATGTTAAAGAAATTTGGTCAACACTTTTGACTGCAAAGACTTCATTAATCCATTGACTCAAGTGAGTGTACTCGTCAATACATACTGCATGAACTTTTTGGTTATAAGCTAAAAGGTATATTGTCGGACACTTACGATATACATAACGTTTAAATGCTAAATAATATCGGTTACTGAGGATGACCAAAATCTAGAAAAATATCTTAATACAAGGATTCATGAGTTCATGGATATGAATCAAGTATATAAAGTTATATTTCCATTAATGCATACAAGCTTATGTTCAGATTAACTCATATGGTCATTTTCTATTCTATTTTTCATAGGTCAAGCTTTTTCCTTGACTTCTCAAGTTCTAGTTTTACAGTCCTGACTTTTTTTCTTCATGTTGAATATAGGTCATGCTTTTTTTCATTAACATTTTATACCTGTCAATATGCCAATATAGATGTAGATTATCAGTTGTATACAATCAAATTAATCCTTTTCCACGAGTATACAATAACTATGCAAATTCTTATTTAATTGATGTTTACATGTTCTACTTCTGTGAAGACATGTGACATTATCAGGTTATGACATTTCTCAGTCTTCTGCTAAATTTGCTAAACTGATACATTTTTGATCAAATGGTGTATACTTCCAGATGCTTCGAAACATTTTATATCCATCTTTTGAATATTTAAACTCATCATTCGTTGATAATCATCTGTTAATTAATTTATCACACTTTACGCAAAGTTACCTGGCTTTACACAGCGGACGATTACACTACCTTTTGGGTATAGCAAGGTTTCGATGCAGGCTGCACAAATACAATACGAATAAACTCTGTTTCTTTTAAAAACAATATAAAATTGTGTTAATAGTGTTCAAAATTCAAATTACTATTTAAAAGTGTAGATTATTAAATTTGTTTCAGCCACCCAATATCCGAAAATGGAACATTCCCAGACAAGAATTTATAGTCCTTTTCGAAAAAGAATAAATGGAGTAACACACTATCACTATTGTCAACCCAGTTAAGCAAACAATCTGTCACGTGACCTCACAAGGTATTTTTGTTTGTATTATTCGCTGTATGCTCACATGCTTGTTATCATGGCTTGAGCTTAATAAAGTTTATTTTGTTGTTGTTGTACATCGTTACATTGTTGAGGAACTCAATATCTTCAAATTATACTGGTAGAGGAAGACTTTCATGCATGCCAAGAGCTGACACCTGAGAAACATCACTCATCTTTCGTGAGGTAGCTGAATAAGTTTCCGTCATTAAGAATAGTATCAAAATGAGGTGCGAATCCAGAACAAGTGAGAGACAAGTGATAAGAAAAATCAGGAATAACAAAATAGAATATTAAAGTCGTACTTTAATTTTTAATCACCATATAGGACGAATATTAAAGTCGTACTTCAATTTTTAATCACCAAAAAGACGTCTAGAATAAATTCTTATTGGGTATATAGATAAATTACATACAACACATCAACAACAATAACGAGTTAATCCCAGATGTAAAAATTTATCCTGTATACTGTTTACTCATCAATCAATTATATGACATGTCTGCTGATGGCATATGAGTGTTCTTTGGGAACACGCGTTATTTCTAATTACTGTCGCTGACAATGTCAGAAATAATTTCGTATTTACTGATTTATCTTTGTTTAATTGGTTGACGCAGACAAAATTGACAGCACTGATTGAAGAACAAAAAACTGGCAAAACGACGTAATAATTTACGGAAGGAATCCATAAACTTATTGGAAAGAAAGAAGTTTCAAAATATATTCTTCTACTAATTCATAGCAAGAAATAAAAAAAGACATGTGTAATGCAATTTACTTCACAGCAATGTATTCATTATACAATCAATTATATCCGGTCTTTGGTTCTGTCTATTATTTTTTAAATTATAGAAAGCCCTGACTATCGGCGCTTTTTGTTTCAACATAAGAAAATCTAAATTTAAGTGCTATGTGTTTTTGGTTATACCTAAAATAGTGTGAAATGATATAATAATGAAAAGAACAAGATCATCAAGGTAGTCAATATTGGCAATACGAGAACAATTGATCATTAGTTAACTAAAAGCTAACTAAGTAAGTAACTTAATAACTAACAAATTAACTACTGTATGGTGATGAACATGACCTTGATAATATAGAGGATATTTGTTTGTTTCAGTGTAAGATCGAAAAATATTTCACCGAGTGAACACCAGATGCAATATTTTCCACGAGTGGCGTAGCCACGAGTGAAAATATAATAGATGGGGTTCACGAGTGAAATATTATTTGATCTTACATGTAAAACAAACAAATTTTCTGTTTATTTCATGATTTTTTAACGATTTTTACACCATTTTACTGATTTTTGCCGCGTAACGTCATGCTCTTATCTTCATGACGTCACCAAATAATGACGTCACAATGTTGAAGCAAAATATAATTCTATGATTATTTTTAGATTTTAGATGTTTTTCAGCACAACGTTCGTAAATATTTACGAACTACAGCTATCACGTACATTTTTTATTATGATTGACTACATTTCCGCTGAAAAAAACATTCATTAATGATAAATATTTTATTTTTACGCCAAATATAGTTCGGCTACTGTGAAATTATATTTGGTAATCATTACTGTGAAATTATCAGAATATAATTACCCGTTATAATTCAGTAATCTACTGCAAAACATGTAATAAAAGGTTGTAATTTAATCAATATGACCCGTTACGTCATCTTAAAAAATAGCGATGAATTGACGTCAAAAACTGGGTACTGTTCATGTATAATGTATGGTTTAATATACACACAGCAAAACAGAAAATTACCTTGAGCGAATTGTGCTGTATTTAAAAAAAAACAATAAAAAGCAAATACGCTGGGTGTGCCAATTATGCATAGACCGTTACAAATGGTCATTGTTATATTTTTAACAATATCTTACAGCTCGAGTTCAAACAGATTAAGTTTACAATCTGTACGTTCGGAAATTGAGCGATAATCATACGTTAATACGTAAGATATTAAATTTGAAGAAATAATTTCAATAAACACTCTGATTGTGTTGTATGTTTTTTTATTATCAGTTGTTCATTAAATTCGAGATGACTAAAGGCAAGCGTTGATTTTGTCTAAGAATTCATTTTACGTCTTTCCTGATTACTTTTGAACCAAGGTATCATTTATGCTTCCGGTATCTGCCACCTTGACAGACAATTTCAATTGATTTCCTAAACGAGATAAACTAGATGCTGTGCAGATAAATGTTAGAAACTGATTGAAATTCATTTGTTGAAAGTTTATTAAATCATGTCAGTGTGACTAAGAGATTCGGTAATTATAAGTAAAAAGAATTTATTTCAAGTTTTATTGTTGAATTCTGCTTAAGTCGGTGCTACGGGACGTGACTATGATTACAATAAGATTTTTCAGCCTGTCAATTAACAGAAAACCAGAATCAACCTTACATCCTGATTTTTTTTTTGTTTTCTTGTCTGATTAATAAGCATGCTCCAAATGTGAACAATAAAGCTCATTTAAAGTAATAATGTTTACAATAATTTCCCGTTAAATTCACTAATATTTTTTGTAACATAAACGCACTAGGACAAAAGATGGCCAAAACAAAATGAAACAGATACAATATACAATGTGGTTGGGTCTAATGTTGCGTTCATTGAACGCCGGCTTTCCTTGTTGATCTTGTTTATCGTATTGTTTGATCCAATCTGTTCATGGAGGTGGCAGCATCGCTCACGATGTAGAGCTGCCTTTAACAGTTTTGAGTATCTATGAACCAGAAGAACCGGAAATCATGTTTAGGATTGTTAAATTGATGCTTTCAGCGTTTGGTTTAGCATGGTGGAGTGCCGATGCCTAAAATTATTTCCGTGTTTGTGTACTGCATGTTTACATAAGACAATCGCTTTTAAACTATTAGAAGACCTTTATTACTCACTGGTACGCATTTTATTATACTTTGATTACAAGCCATTGTACATCTTTGCTTTAGTTAGACAAAAGACATAGACAATAAATTATAATTTTCCAAATCATGTTTTGCCTATGTATCCCTTTAAAAGATGAAAGTGCAAAGACAACACATTCTACGTATTTATCTATTTTTTCTCATCATGTTTTATACATTTACATGTACAATGACTTACAATGACTTTCCATTTTCGATATCTTTTAAATCATTTTCAAGTTCGTTGATTAATATAACACTGACGTTTTCTTGAACGGGATTTCAATTTGTCGCAACAATACGCATGTAATATTCAGATAGGAAATGAACTCCTATCGTTAAATGATAAGTAACTGGAAGCACAAGTTTGCGTTTAAAATATTACAAAAGCCGATTAAATCTACAATGTTTATCATGCAGTAAATAAGTACGCGCAATATTGTAATGTCATCATGTCGTACAAAATATCAATCTCTTAAACTTATGCTTGAATCATTAAATCTAATCATTAAAAGCAAAACGCTCAATTTGTGAAATTTATGTTGAAAAGTGTGGCTTTGAAGTCATTTTAATTAAGATTCAATGGCAAAACTATAGTGATATGATCACTAAATCTCATAAGATGACTAAAGATATCAAAAAGAAGAGCTGTTACATTTGATTTTACATCTGCATGATAAGTTTTGCATATTTTCGATGTATAAGTGAAATAATTATAATGTACCATAAAATCAAGTTGTTATATTTTCGAATATACCGTTTTGTTTCCTCCTTTGATGACATGATTTGATAAGTTTAAGCTGTAAAACTAAGCGGAAGCAAATTCTCAACGTCCATGACAAATTATTTCTGTTTCTTCTAAGGCAGCTAAAATGAGAATTTCAGGCTGTAACATATTTGAAGCAATGATATTTCCTAGAATGATTTCGTATCAGACAGTTTTGATCTGTTTATTTGAAAATGTAGAAAGTAAATTAAATAATAGAATGAAAATGTAAAATAGCTATTTTTAGTCAAAATGTAATGTTTTTCAACGTTATGATGTTGTTATGAATTATCTAAGGTGCAAATACATCAACCAAACATGTTTGTGCGTGCTGGCGCGCGTCTAAGTCCGTATGTGTGACATAGTATCATGTTTCGGTAAAGTCTTTAAGCAAATCGATATTGTATTTTTATCAATTTACATTTACACTATTTTATTATTGTAACCAGTATTGAAATTTTGAGCCTGTAACTAAATGCTCAACTAATATTTATCGATGCGAGTGAGCAATATCACAATATTAAACGACACTTGATATGGGCTATGACACTAAAAGAACAACAATTACAAACAAACATGAATAGGTAAAATATAAAAAAAAAACACAGGTATTTCGAATATCTGACCTACATATTTACCAACCTACGATATATTCATATTTTATTATATATGATACTTGTACTTTCAGATTGACAATTTATATATTTTATACCGGGTAATTCGCAGCACGTGTTAAAACAATTAAATTGCATGCTGTCCATGGTTAGTGGAAAAAGTATCATTTAGGCGCGTCATAAAACTTATTATTTCAAATTTATATTACAGGATTTTCTTCGTTGCGCTTTTAGTGGTCTGTTGAAGAAGTCTACTTACTTGTTTATATATCAATCAAATTTTCTTTGCATTTTCAGAGTAACCATGAATGCATTATATTTATCAATCACCACTACTGTCTAGTCTGCAACATTTTCAAGTTTGGCGTGCTGGGCTTTCTTTGGGGATTCTGTTTTTCTCTAGTTTGCTGTTTTAATGGATTGTTCGAATACTAGAACATGTACAATTCAGATATGTTAATTTAACAGACAGAAATTTTATCTTTAACTAATTAAAGTAGTGCAGACTAAATAAAACGAACATAGAAACGTTTTCGATCTAAATACATTTTTACGGCCGCCACACTATCGGAGTGTTACTAATATGCTATAAATCACGTAAGAGAGATTACTCGTCAATGTGTAGACTGAAATTATCTGATAAGTCTAATGCTGTAACGTTAGCATCATACATAAATGATATAACTTGGTTAAATTAAATCTAAGATACATAGATGATTATGAATTTCAATAGTTTATCAACAGAAAAAAACATGATTTTATACAAGAATTAATGAGTTACTGGATAAGTATTTGAATGCACACTTATGTACATATATGAGCACTGAAAATCCTCACGTTTTTCTGTAAAAAGAAGACGTCTTTGCATTTTACTTGATTTTACAGGATGGCTGAGCAATTTTACTAAACTTTCGAAAACATGCTAGTTAGGTTTCCCTACATCAATAATTATATTATCAAAAATATAATCCTTTGATATTTATAGAAGTGGGTACATTTATAAGTAAACACATAAGTGCTAAAATCATGACATTCTCATAAAAAATGGGATAGATTGTTTTCTTCATGTTTACTTACATTGATGTTAAGTAGCACAATTTAAAATGTCAGTCAAACGATAAAAACCAAACAACAAATAAATACATTGTTTGAAGGCAACATGGGATAATTGCTGTAAGATATAGTTGTCACATTCAATAAACACATTGTTTTAAGGCCACATGGGATAATTGCTGTAAGATATAGTTGTCACATTCAATAAATACATTGTTTTAAGGCCACATGGGATAATTTCTGTAAGATATAGTTGTCACATTCAATAAACACATTGTTTTAAGACCACATGGGATAATTGCTGTAAGATATAGTTGTCACATTCAATAAACACATTGTTTTAAGACCACATGGGAACATGCTAAATTCTACATTACAATTTAATAAAGTTATTTACATATGTAATAAAACCAAAAATGGTGATTTGTTGTTGCTCTATTTGGGCAAATCAATTTTACGTTCATTAAAGATATTAAAAAATCTTAATTTATGTGTAGAAATACATTTAATGCGAGCCCAAATTATCTTTCCTAATTACTAATTCATATAACGAAGAATGAATAAATGTGCCAAAAATGTGCTAACTTTTTAGCTGAGAGAAATCATTTCATTAAAAGCCTATTTCCAAGGACATATATATAACAATATGCACCGCCATTAACATTTTTAGAATTCCATTCTGTTCATCCAATGATAGTCATGTTCGTAAATCAAATAAAGTTGTGTATATGCATACGCATTCAAGCGAAAAATGGTTAACGTTACATATAAATAAGAAATAAATATATTGATTTTTATTTCATTTGCGGATGTATTTTACCCACATATTATGTTACATGCATTGAACTATGAGGCAGGGAGAAACTGCATACCTTAAAAATAAGAGATTGCATTAATCTAACGTATGATTCTGACCTCTTCAACATATTAATTCAATTAAACAACAAAAAGTCATCTAGATCATTTGATTATACTAAATAACTTTGTTAGTTTTCCGAGTGTATAAATTTTTAAACATAACTAAGAGGTTCGGAGTGTGTCTTATTATAAGAGTGTTCAATTATCTTAAGATGACCTTAAGGAAGTATTGATTTTGTCTAAGAATTCAATTTCCGTTTTTCCTGATTACATTAATACTTTGGAAAACAATCTAAAATAATAAAAACGCACCAAATCGTCCGGCATATGTCGATATCTGCAGTTACAATGGATTTTTCTGAGGGAAACATATAGTTGAAGTTAATACTCGTGAACGTGCATGTTTCGCTCATAAAAATGGTTTGATATTTACAGGTAAAGTATATACATGTACATTTCACATACACGTAAAAGCGTGTCTGTATATTTTCTTCGAAAGACCCCTGTGCAAATGGCTATACTTCATTCATTTCCTAAAAACATGTTTATCATATTTAAATTGTTATAAAATATATACGGAATATTATGTTGTAGTAGCTTTCTAAGGCTTTGTATTTTTCTACGAGCAGCGGTGGGAAATTGATATCTCGCGAGACCGAAGTTGCGAGTAGAAAAATACATAGTCTCAGAAAGCTACTATAACATAGTTTTCCTTTTATTATATACCTTTTCGTGTTATTCAGAAAATGAAATGTAAGTGTCAAGAAATAAATTCATGACTGTCGGATGAATACGTAATTCTTGCAAACCGGCCACGCCTTTAATAATTTTGGCTCCCGTTTCCAAATGCAACGTTATACAAAGCTAAGATCGGAACCAACGTCAAAAAAGTCCGGCACTTCCATATATGGTACCGTATTTGTCACTAACATAATACGGAAATTTCTATCCGTTGAAGCGTATTTGCGCTTCAATATTTGCGTGTATTTTAGGGAGAAAATTTATAGGTATATAATAAAATGCAATATCATACTTCAAAAACAAAAACTTAATGACCAAATTTCCTTTTTCTCTTATAAATAAATAAGTTCGACAATTGAATAATAAACTCATTTAAAGAAACAGTGTTGCCAGAAAGATTCTCCTAGACAATTAAAACTTTACTGCAACAAAAAATGTAGACGAAAAAGAAGAAATAAGCCACGGAAACATAAAAAGTAGATTCTTGAAATACAACGTGGTTAAAATTCGGCAGCATCCAATTCAACATAGCAATTGTTTGAGCAGTATTCAGTGCTTCTGCAGAGTTCCATTAAAATTGAGATAACAACATTTTTATTTGTTTTCGCAGACAAATTATATGTTCTGATTTATGCATCATTCAGATGACACTCTAGACAGAATCTTTTTGAAAATGTTTACATCAAAAATAATAAATACTTATTCCGAAATGATTTGATTTGAGAAGATGAACGATGAAGGAAAAGATTTGATAATGTCATATCAGTATAACATTTTGTTAACCACAAACGAGAGAGATGCCCGAATATTGAACGAGAACAAACGAGAGAGATGCCCGAATATTGAACGAGAACAAACGAGAGAGATGCCCGAAAATTGAACGAGAGTAAACGAGAGAGATGCCCGAATATTGAACGAGAGTAAACGAGAGAGATGCCCGAATATTGAACGAGAATAAACGAGAGAGATGCCCGAATATTGAACGAGAGTAAACGAGAGAGATGCCCGAATATTGAACGAGAGTAAACGAGAGAGATGCCCGAATATTGAACGAGAATAAACGAGAGAGATACCCGAATATTGAACGAGAATAAACGAGAGAGATGCCCAAATATTGAACGAGAGTAAACGAGAGAGATGCCCGAATATTGAACGAGAGTAAACGAGAGAGATGCCCGAATATTGAACGAGAGTAAACGAGAGAGATGCCCGAATATTGAACGAGAATAAACGAGAGAGATGCCCGAATATTGAACGAGAATAAACGAGAGAGATGCCCGAATATTGAACGAGAATAAACGAGAGAGATGCCCGAATATTGAACGAGAACAAACGAGAGAGATGCCCGAATATTGAACGAGAACAAACGAGAGAGATGCCCGAATATTGAACGAGAGTAAACTTTCTGTTAACCACAAACGAGAGAAATGCCCGAATATTGAACGAGAGTAAACTTTCGCTGTCTTACCATTTTAGAGCTAGAGGAACTTCCTCAAGTTTCTATTCAAATTGTATTATGAACCTGACCAGATCCAAATCGAAATCACTCTTGGAAAGTAAATATATTATAACTATAAAAGCGTTGATAAGAAAAGCATATATTGGGGGAAAAAATTTATGACAAGTCCTTTCTGTGTGTGTTCTATGATAGTTAAACAATTATCATTCATTTTGTTAGAGAAGTTCTATAGGAAACTTTAAAACCTGCGTTTATATAAGTATTTATTTACAATATAATTTAGCCTGGCGAGAGTTAAAGGAACATCAGTCTGTATTTAGCACGCACACGAAGTGGAAATGGCTTTCAAATTGTGTGATTTTCGTGTTTAAATGTTGAATTCTGCTTAAGCCGGTGCTAGGGGGCGTGTACGATAACTTGTACTTTCCAGTACCGCCGATGAACCGCTTAATCAAACGGAACCTGCAACAGTAACTTCAATTTTGCCAGGTTGAGCTTTCTCTATTTTATATATTAAAGACCTATCAATGTGACTCCTTTTTCTTCGGTAACTCATTAAGTATATTGCATTAATGAAGATGTTTTTCCAAATTCGAGGGGATGGTTTGAGTAACAGCAAAATTTGAATATAAACAAAGTGTATAAGCTTGAAAACAAGTAAAATCTAGAATATAAGAATGTAACTGGGACAGGTAATATAAGTAAGCTGTAATTCTCGGTAATATATGGCTTTTAACAAATTTTAAGCTTCTCTAATTCAGTTTTTATTATTTTAGTTAACGAATTTTAGTTTGTTTATTTGTTTAGATTTGTCAATTGAGTCAAACGCTTTAATAAGAGCGTAAAAATTAACTTTAGATTAAGAATTATCTAGAAGGTTATTGATTTACACACATGGTGACTGGTTACGATTAATCTCTGATTGAATACGATGAAATGAAGTTCCATATTTCAAACAAAAGAGTGGTATTCAAATCAAAATGTCAGCCATGAAAATGCCATTTGAGTGTTTATGTGGAATGGTTTAATGAAATTGTCTACGGATAAGATATAGAAAGAGCACTGAAACACGAGACTATCTGATTTGTACGAGGGGGCGTAGCCCCCGAGTATTAATCAGATTGCCGAGTGTTTTGGTGTTCTTTCTCTTTTGTATCATAGTCAAACATAAAAGCACGTTCCCTGTTGTCACAATATGAAACCACGGCAAAAATGAACCAATGAACGAACATCTGAATATGACATTTCTGTCGCTTTCCCTTTCTCTGCCGTCACAATATGTAAACCCCAGCAAAAATGAGCCAATCAATGGGCATACTCTGGAGTGCGGGTAACTAATACCCGCACTTCAGTTAACGCACTGTGCATGTATATGTATTTGTTTCCATTTTTTTTTTTCAATATCTAATTGTATCTCATTATCATTTGAATTACATTTGGATTCATATGAATGACGTTTGTCGTGCTAATTGTATGTACGAGCGAATTTTTCTGTTCTGTCTTATATAAAATTATAATAAAACATTCCATGTGGGAAAAATATATACTGAATCAAAATCTTTAGAATTTTATTTTGCACTGTTTCTTGGGCCTTCAGATTTAATTACACTTTAACTAGTGTTACAAAAATGTCATTGATGATTAACATAATTGTATTCAAAATGGTTAATTTTATCTAAGGCATTATAAAACTGTGAACAAAAAACACGTCAATAGCTGTTTGTTTTTCCCTATACATTATCGATGAATTTACATGTACATAGACTTAACATGGTTATACAATTTCAGCCTCGCACATTTTAATTGAGATTTAGACTTAATGCATTGGGAGTGACCTATGCGAATGATTTTTTTTTTACATAGGTTGATTAGCAACATGTGTTAAAACAATTAAAATGCATGCTGAGCATGGTAAGTGTTAATTTTTCATTAATATTCAAATAAACGCAGATAATGTGTATTAAAGGGTTTTCTAGAGCACGCCCCTTATTAACCTCTAACGGTCTATGGGAGAGGTTAACTGATTTGTAAATACTTGCCTATTTAATTGCATTTTTAGTAGTAGCCGATGCGCATCTTTTTACACCAGTTTAGATAACCATTCGACCGATGCTGAAAATCAGTAGACAAGAGTTTTCAAAATTTATTATTTCATTTTTTCCCGCCAAGTCTAAAACGTATTTTTATTTATGAATTGTATATTTTGTTCTTTTGAATTACGATCATTACGTCATTTTAATGACAGATTTGTTTTTTTGCATATTATGTGCTATTAATGTTTACTTTTTTCAGTACATGTTTTTAAAATCATTTTTCTACTGCGTTACTAACACGGTAATGGCTATTTTCGAATATGTGGAAAGGATTTGGTAACTGGCGCGAGTTGCGAGTGAAGTTTGTAATGTGTAAATTGCTTCCTTTTTGTTACTTCACAATATTTTACTTTTAAATACATTTTCTTTCTTTTTTACTGTTCATGAAAATTAGCAAGAGTCTGGAGGTGTGTTGCTTTAAGCATTTCGCTATTAATTCATAATATGATTAAACGTTATCGTGTCAAAGTCAAACAATATAGAGATACAATGTATAAAATGCAATATCATACTTCAAAAACAAAAACTTAATGACCAAATTTCCTTTTTCTCTTATAAATAAATAAGTTCGACAATTGAATAATAAACTCATTTAAAGAAACAGTGTTGCCAGAAAGATTCTCCTAGACAATTAAAACTTTACTGCAACAAAAAATGTAGACGAAAAAGAAGAAATAAGCACGGAAACATAAAAAGTAGATTCTTGAAATACAACGTGGTTAAAATTCGGCAGCATCCAATTCAACATAGCAATTGTTTGAGCAGTATTCAGTGCTTCTACAGAGTTCCATTAAAATTGAGATAAGAACATTTTTATTTGTTTTCGCAGACAAATTATATGTTCTGATTTATGCATCATTCAGATGACACTCTAGACAGAATCCTTTTGAAAATGTTTACATCAAAAATAATATATACTTATTCCGAAATGATTTAATTTGAGAAGATGAACGATGAAGGAAAAGATTTGATAATGTTATATCAGTATAAAATTTTGTTAACCACAAACGAGAGAGATGCCCGAATATTGAACGAGAGTAAACGAGAGAGATGCCCGAATATTGAACGAGAGTAAACGAGAGAGATGCCCGAATATTGAACGAGAGTAAACGAGAGAGATGCCCGAATATTGAACGAGAGTAAACGAGAGAGATGCCCGAATATTGAACGAGAATAAACGAGAGAGATGCCCGAATATTGAACGAGAGTAAACGAGAGAGATGCCCGAATATTGAACGAGAGTAAACGAGAGAGATGTCCGAATATTGAACGAGAATAAACGAGAGAGATACCCGAATATTGAACGAGAATAAACGAGAGAGATGCCCAAATATTGAACGAGAGTAAACGAGAGAGATGCCCGAATATTGAACGAGAGTAAACGAGAGAGATGCCCGAATATTGAACGAGAGTAAACGAGAGAGATGCCCGAATATTGAACGAGAATAAACGAGAGAGATGCCCGAATATTGAACGAGAATAAACGAGAGAGATACCCGAATATTGAACGAGAATAAACGAGAGAGATGCCCGAATATTGAACGAGAATAAACGAGAGAGATGCCCGAATATTGAACGAGAACAAACGAGAGAGATGCCCGAATATTGAACGAGAGTAAACTTTCTGTTAACCACAAACGAGAGAAATGCCCGAATATTGAACGAGAGTAAACTTTCGCTGTCTTACCATTTTAGAGCTAGAGGAACTTCCTCAAGTTTCTATTCAAATTGTATTATGAACCTGACCAGATCCAAATCGAAATCACTCTTGGAAAGTAAATATATTATAACTATAAAAGCGTTGATAAGAAAAGCATATATTGGGTTATTATTGTATATATGACAAAGGAAGGTATAGAATATATATCAGTATCACTAAACATGAAGTTTTTGACGTACGTGACAATAAATTGAGCATTTTTATCTAACATTTATTGCAATAGAGTATGCCTAACTTTTAAAGTACAATTTAGGAAACAAACTAAATGAGTCAATATTGTTTCATTTGTTGTTGTAAGCAGCTAGGTATGTTTAAACATAAATGGTTGATAATAATATTTATCAATGTAACGTTTTCTTATAAGTCGGTGGCAAGGAATATACAGTGGGTCTGTAACGGTGTTTCAAACAAATATCCAAAACCATGTTAATATTAAAACGTCTATTTGGGAAACTAAAATGTATAATTTTCGATATATTTGATTTGACATCAAGTTTTACATAATTACAGACTACATAAGGATCGTGTCATAAAGTACCTCAATCTCAATGACATGTATTTAACTTTTATGATACATGTATATACTATGTTGTTGTTGTTGTTGTTTTTTTTTTTTTTTTTTTTTTTTTTTTTGGGGGGTGGGGGTGGGGGTTGTCGTTGTTTTGTTGTAAATTGAGACAATGTTTAGATGTATAAGACAAATCAAAAGACAATGCTCAACATATATCACAAACTCATTTCTTTCATGTACAATTAAATGTAATGAGCTGGAGGAAACTGAGCAGCAACATGATATACGCGTGTTATTTTGCGATAGTTGATTTATATTTGCACCCAAACACATATTTATAGACTTAAAATAAAAACAACAGGTAATTGGACTCTAGTTATCAGAAAAATTGTATTTAGTGCTAATTAATATTTCTTCTTTATCTTGTTTGGAGTGACCAATAAGAAAAACATATGATATCTGTTGATAAGCACCATATGTAAGAAGTATTTTAATTGTATGATGTTCATGTTTACTGTACACATATCATTAAGGCACTTAAAAGCTGGTAAATTTCAAATAAAAAAAGATTTGTATTTAAAGATATCACTTCGTGTACCGTCATTAACTTTTAGTGTTGTCTATTTCATTGTTGTTAATTACTACCTGACATGTCGACCATTACACGAATTTCGATTGCCACACTGTCGAATCCTGGAAATCAATAAACATTTATGTTTACTAATTTATTTATTATTATTTATTTATTTTTCTGTCTTCTATTTATTTCTTAATTTTATGTATCTTTTTATCATTATGATTACATTGTATTATTATTATTATTATTATTTGTGTAAAATGTTCATATCTGCATATAAATATCGTGTTTTCAACAGAAGATATCAAGTTTGAGATGATCACACATAGTTGTTTTTTCCCTTGCTTTTGAGGGATCCTTCTTTATTTAAATGTATGTTATACAAAGATACGGTATAAAAATGTTAAAGAAATTTGGTCAACACTTTTGACTGCAAAGACTTCATTAATCCATTGACTCAAGTGAGTGTACTCGTCAATACATACTGCATGAACTTTTTGGTTATAAGCTAAAAGGTATATTGTCGGACACTTACGATATACATAACGTTTAAATGCTTAATAATCTCGGTTACTGAGGATGACCAAAATCTAGAAAAATATCTTAATACAAGGATTCATGAGTTCATGGATATGAATCAAGTATATAAAGTTATATTTCCATGAATGCATACAAGCTTATGTTCAGATTAACTCATATGGTCATTTTCTATTCTATGTTTCATAGGTCAAGCTTTTCCCTTGACTTCTCAAGTTATAGTTTTACAGTCCTGATGTTGAATATAGGTCATGCTTTTTTTCATTAACATTTTATACCTGTCAATATGCCAATATAGATGTAGATTATCAGTTGTATACAATCAAATTAATCCTTTTCCACGAGTATACAATAACTATGCAAATTCTTATTTAATTGATGTTTACATGTTCTACTTCTGTGAAGACATGTGACATTATCAGGTTATGACCTTTCTCAGTCTTCTGCTAAATTTGCTAAACTGATACATTTTTGATCAAATGGTGTATACTTCCAGATGCTTCGAAACATTTTATATCCATCTTTTGAATATTTAAACTTATCATTCGTTGATAATCATCTGTTAATTAATTTATCACACTTTACGCAAAGTTACCTGGCTTTACACAGCGGACGATTACACTACCTTTTGGGTATAGCAAGGTTTCGATGCAGGCTGCACAAATACAATACGAATAAACTCTGTTTCTTTTAAAAACAATATAAAATGGTGTAAATAGTGTTCAAAATTCAAATGACTATTTAAAAGTGTAGATTATTAAATTAGTTTCAGCCACCCAATACCCGAAATGGAACATTCCCAGACAAGAATTTATAGTCCTTTTCGAAAAAGAATAAATGGAGTAACACACTATCACTATTGTCAACCCAGTTAAGCAAACAATCTGCCACGTGACCTCACAAGGTACTTTTGTTTGTATTATTCGCTGTATGCTCACATGCTTGTTATCATGGATTGAGCTTAATAAAGTTTATTTTGTTGTTGTTGTACATCGTTACATTGTTGAGGAACTCCATATCTTCAAATTATACTGGTAGAGAAAGACTTTCATGCATGCCAAGAGCTGACACCTGAGAAACATCACTCATCTTTCGTAAGCTAGCTGAATAAGTTTCCGTCATTAAGAATAGTATGAAACATAATGAGATGCGAATTCAGAACACGTGAGAGACAAGTGATTAGAAATTTAATCAGGAATAGCAAAAATGAATATCAAAATCGTATCGTAAGACCTCTAGAACATACTCTTATTTGGTATTTAGATAAATAACATACAACACATCAACAACAATAACGAGTTAATCCCAGATGTAAAATTTATCCTGTAAACTGTTTACTCATCAATCAATTATATGACATGTCTGTCGATGGCATATGAGTGTTCTTTGGGAACACGCGTTATTTCTAATTACTGTCGCTGACAATGTCAGAAATAATTTCGTTTTTACTGATTTATCTTTGTTTAATTGGTTGACGCAGACAAAATTGACAGCACTGATTGAAGAACAAAAAACGGGTAAAACGACGTAATAATTTACGGAAGGAATCCATAAACTTATTGGAAAGAAAGAAGTCTCAAAATGTATTCTTCTACTAATTCATAGCAAGAAATAAAAAAAGACATGTGTAATGCAATTTACTTCACAGCAATGTATTCATTATACAATCAATTATACGCGGTCAATGGTTCTGTTTATTATTTTTTAAATTATAGAAAGCCCTGACTATCGGCGCTTTTTGTTTCAACATAAGAAAATCTACATTTAAGTGCTATGTGTTTTTGGTTATACCTAAAATAGTATGAAATGATATAATAATGAAAAGAACAAGATCATCAAGGTAGTCAATATTGGCAATACGAGAACAATTGATCATTAGTTAACTAAAAGCTAACTAAGTAAGTAACTTAATAACTAACAAATTAACTACTGTAACTAAGAAATAATGTTGACAATTTTACAATGAAAGTCTAACGTATGCTACGAACAAGCTTGGGTCGTCTTGACAGCTTAAACGACACCGCATGGAAATCACAATGAAACAGTTATTGTAATATATTACATTGTTTTATAATAAAATAAAAGAAATAAAAAATAGCAAAAACAACGGAAACCTTAAATAAAGCAGTAAGTAATGAAAACTTTTGCAGGCTCGGTTGATTGAGCCCGTTCATGGACGTTAGTTGTGAGAATAAGCTAACGTGACCGGCCCCTAGTACCAGCTTAAGCTAACGTGACCGGCCCCTAGTACCAGCTTAAGCTAACGTGACCGGCCCCTAGTACCAGATTAAGCTAACGTGACCGGCCCCTAGTACCAGCTTAAGCTAACGTGACCGGCCCCTAGTACCAGCTTAAGCTAACGTGACCGGCCCCTAGTACCAGCTTAAGCTAACGTGACCGGCCCCTAGTACCAGCTTAAGCTTACGTGACCGGCCCCTAGTACCAGCTTAAGCTAACGTGACCGGCCCCTATTACCAGCTTCAGCTAACGTGACCGGCCCTAGTACCAGCTTAAGCTAACGTGACCGGCCCCTAGTACCAGCTTAAGCTAACGTGACCGGCCCCTAGTACCAGCTTAAGCTAACGTGACCGGCCCCTAGTACCAGCTTAAGCTAACGTGACCGACCCCTAGTACCAGCTAAAGCAGAATTTAACATTATAACAGTGTAATTTTAGAATTAAGAAACATCCGCTGAAGTACTTTTTATATCCTCATCAATGGATCTTATAACTACATTTGTTTGCAATTTATTATTTTTATTATTATTTGTTACCGTTGTCTTTGTCGTTAATATTTTTGTCACAATCAGCAATTGTCTAAAACAAAACACTATTAATGGACCTCTGTGACTAAGAGATTAATATTTTTGTCACAATCAGCAATTGTCTAAAACAAAACACTATTAATGGACCTCTGTGACTAAGAGATTAATATTTTTACATGAGTTTTAAAGGTTATTGAAACTGGCTGTATTGTTACAAATAAAATGAATAAACCTGATATGTGTTTTTCCTTATCTGCTAATATATTCTCCAAAATGTAGTCCTTTGCATACAGACATGAAAAGTCTTGTTTAATGATCATATAGTTAGATTAAAGTAGTCTGTAATCTAAATGAACGTCGTTTACAGCTGAATGTTGACAACTTAAATGTGTTTTAGTTTAAAATTTATGGTAATCAGTCGAAATCCGATACAAATGATTCGAATTTGAAGTAATCAGAAATTATTCATTAATACCAGAACATGAGTAGCGCTATGAAACTCATCGGTCACTTGAGTTTCTAGATTTTGTTCCCGCATAATCTTTTCAGTCTTTATGACTTTAAAGAACTTTGAAAGCTGGTTCTCGTAGTAAGCCTTAAAGTATAGCCTTGTTCTCACAAAATTAGACATTTTCTCTTCAGATTATATACTTCACATGAAGGTGAAGAGTTTGCATATATGTACCTCTGTTCTCTAAAGCTGGTTAGTGATTTTGACATGATAACTGTGTACCAGTAAGCATGTAATGAAAGGACTTTGGGGCGCTGTTATCACCTAAGTGTTATTATAAATAGTGAATATAAAATGATCTTCGATATTATTTGTGTTCCTTTAGTATTTAACTTGTATATGTGATTCAAATGATATTTATTTTATATGTTGTTCTGTTGTTTCCACTATAAACTTTCCTATAATGTACAATGAATGTTTATAAACTTAATGTGGAGGACTATTGAGAAAACTTTGATGTCCACAAACAGGCTCAATCAAACCGAGTCTGTTGCCGTGAGCTTTACCAATGTTTTATACATACTGTCTTCAAACAGTGGCTCTTTTTTTCCCAATTCCCTGCTCGGTACCCTTGCTGGTGTTGCTGTGCCGTGTTTGACTGCGTTTTTTTTTTCGTTTGTTTTTCGTTGTTTTTTTTTTTTTTTGTTGTTTTGTTATAAATATAAGATTTGTATTCAAAATTAGCTGAATAATTCTGCCTATTGAAGAGTTTTTTTGTAACGGACTTTTGAAGAAAACATGTTACATATAAACGATCAATTTCCAGAAATGACTGATTTGGCTTGAATCTTCTTTTCTTTTGTGTGTTCTTTTTTTCTAAATTAGTATGTTATTTTACATTCTTAATTATTTTTTTGAACCTTTCTTAAGCGCTAACTAAGGCAAAAAATAAAAGTGTATAGTTTCAAACAGGTTATTGGATGTAATTATGGCGAATATAGTTTTATGTATGAAATAATTTTAGATTTGTATGAAAGTTATTTGGTCTTTAATGGAAGTTCTGTAATACCATAAACAATTAGGTTGATAGTATTTCATGCACCATAGATGAAAGCATGGTTAGTGTTAAATACTTGATTCAATATAATATATTCATGATTATAAAGCAGATAATAATTTAGTGTTCAAGAGCACATTGTTATTATTCAGCATATATATGTTATACTGACTCACTTTAAAAATTATATAAACTTTTTGTTGATACATTTATTTTGTTTTTATCATTATTTAGAATAATGTGCGCATTTAAGACCAATCCACTTTAATAAATGAAGTCATCTGACAAGTAAACAAGTGATTTATCAATTCACTATTAAGTGCACGTCTTTTAAAAGGAAAAGGAGAGTATAATTATAAATTAATCTTAAATATTATCTTAAAGGAAAAATGAACAAGTAATTAGATACAATATCATACAAATGAGCATGCACCGTGCAGCCTATCATTAGTTACTGAGGGCTTCCGGCAGAAAATGCCCCCGATAAAGGAACCCATGCATTCAATTGTCAGCTAATGAGAGATTAATGTTTTTAAAAAAAGAGAAAAATGTGCTAGAAGATGCAAAAAGATGCACATGTTTCACGAGGCTTGCATTAACATGTCAGGTTTTCTTTATGATTCATTGTCAACAATCGAGAGTACTGATCCAGCGGAATCTGCTTCCAATCTCTTTTATTTTGTTATTCTTATAAAAGTAGTCTTTATCTATTTAGAAAGAACTAATTTAATGAAAGCAAGATTTCTAATCAATACAACCATCTTTATCGTGACAGTAGCTTTAATTTCAAATTTTAATCATGGAAATTGATTATACCAATTACAGTCTTTTAAACGGTAGATCGTTTTTCAATGATTTATCTGTTATTTAACAAGAGTCTACATTACTTAAGAATAATGTTATCAAAACAGTTCCTTGTTTTGTTATCTGTATTATAACAACAAAACTTACGTATTTAGATTGATCGCTTTTTCATTTGATTGAGTTTTATATTTTATTTGATTTCCTTTATGTATCAACTGAGGAAGGTAAATAAAGCGGAACATATTTTGATAATTAAATTTGTGTTGTTTTTTTTTTATCCAATTGTCCTATTGAGTTTTATAGAAGCTTTTAAAGCCATTAAAATCCACCCTTTTTGACACAAAAACCCCAAAAATTAGATTTGTTTTGTATGTAAAATTCAAACTCATTTATTCCCCTCAAACATATAAATGAGGCGCTCCACTCTTATTTCTCATATGTTTTAATGTGCGAAATATAACCGTCTGTTTTATTTTCAACACCGACAAACTAGGACATGTTCCAATAGCTATTAAACACAGAAACAGATCAAAATAATTTAAATGGACATCGAGTACAATTGAATGTTGACAAATAAAATCTGCTTTGATTCGAAAATTATGGTAATTATATGTAATCAGATACAGGATAACTTTAAATCCAGACAATTTGAAGTAACCCGACATGACAAGAAAATTGCTACTGTCACCAGACCTTTTTGACACAGGATTTATATAATTAAGTTAAAATCCTTGATTGTTTTCATACATGCTTAGAGACATAAGAACTCAAAGCCATTAAAATTCCTTTGTCTGTGTGATATAATGATGAATTCATACCGGATTGTCACATGTAGATTTTATATACATGTTACTTGTCTGGCAAGATTGATATGTATCTCCATGAGTTTATCATTTGGGAAAAAAATGCAATAATTTATTTAAGTTCTTGCGTTATATGGTGAAAGCCAAATAAATCAAATTTGATACATCTAACAAATAAGTACAAAAATGTGAGAATTACTGCGCCAGTTAAATCCATTTTTGACATTATTTAAAAAATAATATTCTTGAAATACAAATGTTTATGAACAATGTGATTTTATTTGAAAACCATCGTAATTATATTTCAATGACAGTGCATTATTGACATTGCTTTACAACATATTGATTATTAAATAAAAATGCATAAGAATTTTCAGAATGTGAACGTACGATCTTGTACTACTTAAGAAGAACACAAAAATAATATTTATGTTGGGGTTATCAATGACATTTTTATTATTGAAGTTTATCCTTATAACTCGAGGCATATTTTTCATTCATTAATGTGGTTAATATCTTATTTCGCTGACTGTTTTGTTTATTCATTCAAATTACTCTTTCGTAAAACTATTTTATATCTATAACCTGAAACACGTAACTAAACACTACGTGCATCATATATATACTGGGCAGGAACCAGTTTCCGGACAGAATTCGAGTCTTTTTAATTGTCTATTTTTTAATAATAAAGATGCATTAGTAAAACTAACATACCAAAAACCTGAGCTCTAACTACGTCCAATAACACAATTAATACTGCCTGGTGACGTAAGCAATGTACAAACTGAAGGGTTAAATTAGGTCATCAATAGTGTAAATTGTTCACTCTTGCAGAACCAGTTTCCGGACATATATTAAGCTGCTATTTATATATGTTTTAACTGATAATTACTCTAATATAACAACAAATTTCTTCGCACATATTAGCTTTCTTATATAATTAAGCTGATTTACTAAAAAATGTTAATGATAGGAAAAATAACGATCACGTGATGGGTCTCGAAATGACTGAAAAGTGAAACAGATATTTTTGTGTGTACAGCAGCAACGAAGTGCGAAAGTGGAGTAAACCTAGCTAAACACCGTTTCCCGATACGTTACAGATTTAGCTCTGGGGGTACACCCAATGAACTTCAAATGAAGTACATTGTGCATTAATTGCTACCCCAAATTATATCCCGAAATAAACAAAATATTGCGCATGCGCAGAACAAATTACATGCCCCAAAGGGATATAAGGCTGTTTTTAAAACACAGGTAAGATATCCTCACGAAATTTTAATGATGCATCAACTTGGAAGGAAGTTTATTTTCTCAAACAATCAAACCAAGCATCTTCATAACATATAATACCGATCGTCATCGATAAAGCCAAAATTAAGCCGTTATAATACTTGTCCGGAAACTGGTAATGTCCGGAAACTGGTTCCTGCCCAGTAGAGGATATTTGTTTTGTTTTGCATGTAAGATTAAAATATATTTCACTGAGGGAACACCAGATGCAATATTTTTACGAGTGGCGTAGAATAGATGATGTTCACGAATGAAATGTATTTCAATATGATATGTAAAACCAATAAATTTTCTTTTTATTTCATGTTTAATTTAAGTGATTTTAAGTATTTTTACTGATTTTACCGCTTAACGTCGCGCAATTTCCCTGTAATGACGTCATCTTATCATGACGTCACATCATCAATTTTTTGAAATAAGTTCTTTTAAATTTCTCAAATTTTGTTACATTTCTAACATGATGTACAATGGTATCGACTTTCTTTTTTCCTAAAAGCAAAAGTTGCGTATGACAACTTTTTTTGCCTTATCATCAGATATATTATAATAAAACACTAGAAAAGCATGAATAAAAAGTACTTTTAATGCTACATATTGCTTTATACAATCATAATGTATTCAGGTTTTGACGTAATTAATATATGGAACAGGTAGTTGATAAATGATAAAAAGGATTACTCTTGCCCTATCAAATGTTAAGAAAAATGTTCACTTTCACAGACTGTCACGGATATACTGTCTCTACTGCAGACGAACACAGATGCACATTTTTGTCAAAATTACCAGTTTTTTCGTCTAAAATGGACAGATGGTGAGTCAATGAGTTATTAAATGAATAACACGTCGTTATTTGCTTTAAGAAATGGTTTTAATTGTATGTACAAAGTGGTCTGTCAAATTGATGGTCAGTTTAGTGTAAGTGCAAGGGAACAACATGTCACTTGTCATACCAGCAACCAGTTTTTTGTTCTTCGCTGTTTAGACCAGTATGATTTGTTAAGTGTCCCTTATTGGTCTAAAAATTATATCTAGGTTCGGGAAATATACAAATTGCAAAAAAAAGGAAGTCTCAAAAAAATAGTGAAGAGGAGACATAGAAATAAATAAACTAGCCGTGCCATGACAAAACCAACATAACGGGTTGGCGAACATCATGGATCCAGGCCAGCCTGCGCATCCGCGCAGTCTAATCAGGATCCATGTAGTTCGCTATCAGTTTCTCTACTTGTAATAGGGTTTGTAAGCGAACAGCATGGATCCTGATCAGACTTCGCGGATGCGCACGCATGCTGGTCTGGATCCATGCTGGTCGAAAACCCATTATGTTGGTTTTGTCATGGCACGACTATTATTATGATGATTATAGATAAAGTGAATGCAGCAATATTTTACAACATGAAATAAATTAAACTATACAGTATAGCCAATGACAATGTTGCGAGACAGGTAATTCACATATGGTCACCACGCATGGAATATGCAACATTAAGCACCATTTATCTGTATATTATGTTATTTAATATGGCCATTACAATATTTAAAGCACCATTTGTTCATATTATATCATAAAAAATACAGCTATTTATTTAATTTTACCCATGAAATATGGTGCTATATCAGTTAAATATATTTCATATTTTTTAAAAATAAATATGAAATAAAAATATGAAAGTGGGCGAAGTTAAAGGACTTCTTTCGCCATTTTGGCTTGTGAAAATATGTGGCATTTTATCATATGTTTCGTGAAAATATATTCCATATTTCACTCAAACGAAAAAATATCCACTTAGTTCTTGTTAATGTAGAAACTTAAACAGGTAATTCTTCTTTTAGGCAGCTGGTAATTTGTTGTTGTTTTAAACAAGACCTAATACTTGAACTAATACTAATAATAACTAATCATTGATAATTCTCTATTCTAACACGCTTCACATATTTCTCTTATAAACAGATAGGACAGTCCAGTGCCTTATTACACGATATATGCACTGCATAAGAAACGAATGTTCACGTTTGATGACTCAGATAGGGTATTAAACAAAACGTCAAAAAAATTACTTTATGCTCAGTAATTCCATTTTTTCCCCCAAAAATTCGTAAATGGACATAGTTTAACAAAAAAAGAAATAAAGAATAAAAAGTTTGGACAAATTATTTTGAAATAACTAAATCTCTGTTTTTTCAAAAATGACCGTATCACAAGGCAGGTGATCATTTAATAATATACTGTAGAGTGAAATGAAAGCTTTCTACGACGAAGAAAAACAACATATTTCAATCCTAAATTCCTTTAAAGTAGAAAGTTACAAGTAATTAGATACAATATCATACAAATGAGCATGCACCATGCAGCCTATCATTAGTTACTGAGGGCTTCCGGCAGAAAATGCCCCCGATGAAGAAACCATTGTATTCAATTGTCAGCTAATGAGAGATTAATGTTTAGAAAAAAGAAAAATGTGCAAGAGGTGCACAAGTTTCAAGAACCTTGCATTGACACAGTTCTTTATGAGTCATAGGCGAGCTATTTAATCACAAAAGCAAGAAAAATGAACCGTATAAAACCGTGCATAAGAAACATCATTTAATTTTAAATCCACAAACATTAAGCTATCTTAACCTATTGCGTTACAATTATTTATTGGTCATTTATTTCCAATGAATCCTGCAGACAATAGCATCATCTTAATTAGTTAATATCAACATTTATATTGCTATTACCATTATAATCATTAGAAACACTATAATACAATACAAATATGTTCTTTATTTTGTATTCATAATTGTCTAACATAATATTATATCGATATTGACCGTTTCTTTAATGTTTTTTTCCTTATCATTTAATCAGTATAAAATTATTTAATATGATTAGAATATCTTATTATCATGGAAAAGTTAATTTCTTTTTTTCTTTTCCTTTTTTAGCTCGACTATTCGATAAGAATAAGTAGAGCTATTGCAGTCACCCGAGCGTCGGCGTCGGCGTCGGCGTAACCACTTATGTTAAAGTTTTTGTAATAGTTCAAATATTTTCAAAGTCCATAGACATATGGCTTTGAAACTTTGCACACTTGTTCACCATTATGACCCCAACCTGTAGACAGGAGGAGGTAACTCTATCAAGCATTTTGACAGAATTATGCCCCTTTTTCGACTTAGAATTTACGTTAAAGTTTTTGTAATAGTTCAAATATTTTCAAAGTCCATTGACATATGGCTTTGAAACTTTGCACACTTGTTTACCATCATTACCCCAACCTGTAGACAAGAGATGGTAACTCTATCAAGCATTTTGACAGAATTATGTCCCTTTTTCGACTTAGAATTTACGTTAAAGTTTTTGTAATAGTTCAAATATTTTCAAAGTCCATTGACATATGGCTTTGAAACTTTGCACACTTGTTCAACATCATAACCCCAACCTGTAAACAGGAGGAGGTAACTCTATCAAGCATTTTGACAGAATTATGCCCCTTTTTTGACTTAGAATTTACGTTAAAGTTTTTGTCATAGTTCAAATATTTTGAAAGTCCATTGACATATGGCTTTGAAACACACTTGTTCACCATCATGACCCCAACCTGTAGACAAGAGGAGGTAACTGTATCAAGCATTTTGACAGAAGTATGCCCCTTTTTTGACTTAGAATTTACGTTAAAGTTTTTGTAATAGTTCAAATATTTTCAAAGTCCATTGACATATGGCTTTGAAACTTTGCACACTTGTTCAACATCATGACCCCAACCTTTAAACAGGAGGAAGTAACTCTATCAAGCATTTTGACAGAATCATGCCCCTTTTTTGACTTAGAATTTACGTTAAAGTTTTTGAAATAGTTCAAATATTTGCAAAGTCCATTGACATATGGCTCTGAAACTTTGTACACTTGTTCACCATCATGACCCCAACCTGTAAACAGGAGGAGGTAACTGTATCAAGCATTTTTTTACTATCAAGCACTAAGAATAGTCGAGCGTTGCTGTCCTACCGACAGCTCTTGTTTTAAAAAAAATCACAAGAAAATGTCACACTGATTTTTTAAATAAAACAAAGTAGTCTGATGACTGCTGTGTCTCATATGTCATTCAGTGTGAACAACCTAATTATCTTCTATATAGACAATGTAAAACATGTTTCAACAGCTATAAGACACCGAAACAGATCAAATAATCTAAATGGCCATCCTGAAAAATTCACTGTTAACAAATAAAATCTGTTTTGATTTCAAAATTATGGAGATTATATGAAATTCGACACAATATGGTTTTGAATTCAGATGATTTTATGTTACACGTCATAAAAACATTTTTACTTTAAATTGGGACTTGTTTGTATTGGATTTCATATAATTCATCAAGTAAGAATCCTTGATTAAAATTCCTGTCTAGGTATAATGGTACAAGAAAATGTCAAATATTTATTAATATACATGTTATATACAGGCAATGTGTAACTAAATGCATATTTATACTGTGCCGCAATGATATAATGTGAGTTTGACGTTGCAGTTTTGGTGTACACAAAAGTTTACAACCTTTGTCTGGTTAGTTAAAAATTGGTTTTAAGAAGCAAATATAATACAAGATAAGAAATAGAATGTTAAATGTCACGATGGCAATGTTGGTAAAGTCATAGAGATTCGTTACAAATTACATTTTGTCACGAGTTCGAGCCTCACATTATGTCTAACTTCAAATATACTATTTATGTATATTTATATATATATATATATATATATAATATATATATATATATATATATTATATATATATATATATATATATATATATATATATATAATATATATATATATATATATAAATATGCGATTTTCTGAATATCCTGTGTAGTGTGTATTATGTAGTGGTCATAGTACTTGTGTGGTGCAAGAGTATTTCGGGCCAAATGTTGAAACAATGTGTGTATGTTGCACCAACAGAGACTATTCTATAGAAATAGTCATCATTATTTGGGACAACAACAAAACGATATCATACTTTACCTAATTTTATTTTATAGTCATACATAGTGGCATATGTAATTTATCTTGACTGAGTAATGTCTTAGTTAATCTTTGGCATTTTATGGGCACGACTCCATTAATAAAAGCCAAAAGGTTTGGATACCGGGCATACAAAACCCTGTTAGGGCATCCATAGCAAAGCAAACAAATGACACAAAATCAAAACAAGCAAATGGAACAAACTGTATAGCTTTTTGGAACAGTATGTTCTAGAAAATCATTGATCAAAGCTGTTCAAGCAATACTAGTCTTTCAATTCTTCATTCACAAAATAGTCAATTTTCACAAATGTATATGAGCAACAACACAGCATTGACACTGTTGCGCGAAATTGGTTCTGGGAAGCAGAAACCAGTTTCGCCAGTATCACAAAATGTCTATTCGCCGGCCGCCACTAGACTTCGGATGGTGAACAGGAGATTTCCCGTTTTCCAGTCGAAGGCTCCGCCAATAACATAAAATATTGGCCTCGCCAATATCATATTATTATTGGCTCCGGCGAATTGAATACTTTAAAAAAAAATTAGTCGTGCCCAGCCATTCTATGATTTATAATACAACACTGCCATGTAGGTAATTCAACTTTAGCAAATAAAGCAGCATTCCAACAAATATGCATATACTAGCGCTCATAAATCAAATATGACACTATCTGAAAGACAATAATTTGGGTAGTAACCATCAAGATCTCGAATTCAGTGCCATTTCTCCTGACATGAATTTAGCAAAAACATTCAAACTGCTCCAAATATGTGCTAGCTAAATGTATATACATTTGACACAGACAGTGCATTTTTTCAAGATATTAACTTAGCAATAACGTTCAAACTGCTTCAAATATGTGCTAGATACATGTATACAATATGTGCATTCAATCAACGTGAACTATAAATTATGCATCAACACCTCAACTTTTCAAATATACATTTCCTGAACCACCCTATGCCATAGGTGTTCGGCGCGCTGATCGGCCACCAACCCCACAACCCTCCCACCCCCAAAACCATGTCAACTGCAGTATTTTTCATTTGAAACATGTTTTAATATTTGGTATATGCTTTTAATTCAATTACCTTCATTTCCCACAAAAATTTTAAAAAAAAAATTGATTTATATATACATATTTAGTAAAGGTATGCAACTCGCTGCACATTTTTCAGCACTCATCTTAATATGAACTTCATAACTCCAACGCTTTTCACCAATTTTCAATATTATGGTTCTGAAAGGTTGGAGGGCTGCAAAGTGGGCGAGGGGCCCCCGGGGGCAGCCACCAACCAACGCGCCGAAAACATATGCCCAATACAATAGTGACCATCAATATCGTGAGACCTGCATGACTCTGAGGGCAGATATTTCCAATTGCACTCCATGGGTTCGAATCCTTCCAATTCAACCAACATGTTTAATAATGTTACATTAATCAGGTTAAATCGCTTGATGTAAACACTTACGCTCCATGCGTATAGAAAACTAGCAACAATTTAATGCATCATATCTTCGACAAGGCAGAACACTGGTATCACATTTTAAGTATGCTTAGCAGCTATTGTCATTGGAATAGCATGCAATATTAACGTGTTAGAAATTGTCCTTATTTTTTAACCCACAATTGTACATAGGTTGCCACAATTGTACATAGGTTCGAGCTATATTTTTCAATTTGCAGCATTTCACACCACCCATCCTGGTCAGTCTTTCTTACAACTGTGTGAAGCGCTTATTTAAATTAGGTACTTATACTAATATACTTAACTGAGCTGTAAAAATATTTGAAACAATTGATAGATTTCATGGAATATTTACTAATAAAATATCTTTATTGGCCAAAAAAATACTAAATTCCCAAACTCCAAGAATAATGGTTTAAGCTTTTTGTTGGACATAAATTCTACTGCCAGTGTTATCAGCAATTACACACAATATTCTTTCACTGGTCAGTTTGCAGCATCCAGCTATACTGTCAGTTAAAAGTTGTTTGATTCTGTATTGGTTATTAGTCAATTCAACCAATTAATATACTTAAATAAACATTGATTATAATAATACACATGTATTTACATTTTTTATTTTAATTGAAAGCCACATTCATTAATCTATCTGCAATACAGAAAGCATTTGCTGATTTTCAGCCAAGACATTTTTGATTATCGAAATTAAGTAGCTGCTGAAAAAAATAATAGCCTAATAATATGGTAAATTTAAGTTTTGAACAAAGTGAAACCTTAGAACATTGCCAAAGTATTTGCATCATTTTATTTAAACATTGTAAAGTTATTGTTTTTATGTGCCTTATTATGTTTATTGTTAATAAAATACTCCAGACAGAAATCAACAAAGTCTATTACCATGAAGATAAAAAGGCAATCATTTTTAAG
Organism: Ruditapes philippinarum; assembly: GCF_026571515.1. NCBI lineage: Eukaryota > Metazoa > Mollusca > Bivalvia > Venerida > Veneridae > Ruditapes > Ruditapes philippinarum. The sequence goes on from NW_026863040.1 coordinate 129,311, forward strand.
AACAAAAATTATATAAAATATCAAGAGCTTAGATGGACTCAGAAGTGCATAATAATTTATTACAAAATTATAAAAATATTTGTACATTTAATTGACACTAATAGAATGTAAACAGTATTAAACGGTCCTTTTAAATTTTAATAGTAACTAATGGTCTTTTAATTTCAATTTTGTTAAATTATGTTCATGTTGACATTTGTATAAGGTTAGCAATACAAATAATTATCAATATTTATATATGAGCATATTTTTATAATACAAGTTGATTTATTTATTACCATTGATTTGTAGTTACAAGAACACATACGGAACAAGGTAATAACCCAAAACATCAAAGAACTATACAGGCATGAAAATCTATAGAAGTGTTTTTTAATATTAAATAATATGTTACTGATAACATACAGTTCTAATAATACATGTATGTTTCAACAAGCTGATAGTGAATAATTTTGTTATTCAATGTCCGTCATTGTATTGTATTGTATTGAACTGTGTATTATATTGTATTGTTCAAGATGTTGTAGTTATATTTTGGGTCAGGTCAATGGCATATTCGCCTGAACTAGGTTGTTGTTTTTTATAATTATGCAGATTTTGAAATAAAGAATTATTCTTCTGTACAAACATAAACAGAACAGTTAGTTATCATTTATGCACGACCCCATTCTAACAGAACTGGCACTTTTCACACTGAGAGTTTCTTATAAAAAAAAATTGTTAACATTTTTATGTACTCAATATTATATGATATCACGGTAAACTTGTAGAAGTTTAAGTTTATAAAATATCTATCTATCTTATAATTAGTAACACTACCTGAAAGTTTTATACTACTTTGACATGACGCGAAAAATCTAAATTATTCATGCATTTATATTTTGGCATTCCAAAAATCAGAATTTATTTTTCCTTTTTAAAAATAGATATATTCTTGTCGCGAAATGTATCCTGTATGTTGTAATTAAGGATGTAAGAATACTCGAGTGAAATTTTATATATGTATATAATTATTATTCTTAATCAATTTCCAAAGATCCAAAAATATGTTAAATATATACTGAAAATGTGTTTACGCATTATAAGTAATCATTAAAACATATACATCATCTCTTTTTGAAAAAGTTGGCTTAGATTTTATCACAAATAAATTTCTAATTACCTCCCTTTATTTACATGAGATATAAATTAGGTAATATCTTTACAAGTAATGCTTTTTGAATCTTACAATATTGTTAAATCTTCATTTGAGCATCAGATACATTTATGATTTAAAAACTTTTAGAAAATGACAGGATCTTTAAGGATTTGTAATTTAACTGATTTTTCCATAATACATTTCTATTTAATTCATCCTGTACAATCATAATATTTTTCTGATGTCTTAATTTTAGGTAAGCTATCAAATTCATTGTAACAGAAATTTATATTCTAATTTACAACACTGTTACTTGTATTTCTGTTTCTGCTTTGAATTTCACAAAGTATTTTTGTTTAATTTACTGTCAATTGAAGATTGATATCATTTCAACAAAAATGAAATCTAAAACACAAATAACGCTTAAATGTCATTTGTTTTTACTGAAAAATGCAAAGAAAATGCCGCATAAATTTTCAGTTTAAACTCGTTTTAATAAACTGAACAACATAACAAATGGTCAAAATCGCTCTTGAAAAAAAAATGTGATAAATTTATCTTCTCAAGAAACAGGAATACAATACATGTCTTCATCTTTGTTAAAATCTAATTAAATGCTTGATCAATTTTAATCAAGTATAATTTCTGCAATGTCGTCTGCTTTAATAGATTGTCACGTGGTCTCCTCTAGCAAGAAAGTCACACAAGTTCATCGACATTTCCAATCTGTAAATTAAAATCGCCGACAAATAGTTCGTTTGTGACAAATTGAAACAAGGGTCTATAGAGCAAAAGGGATTAATCTTGTCTCAACAAATCTAAAAATCTCTTTAAGACTTTCACAGATTTATTGTTTCCATGGCAACCTATCAGAGAAGAGCACATTTTTGTCAAAATTACCAGTTTTTTCGTCTCAAATAGACAGATGGTGAGTCAAGGAGTTATTAAATGAATTACACGTCGTTATTTGCTTTAAGAAATGCTTTAATTGCACGTACAAAGTGGTCTGTCAAATTGATGGTTAGGCCCATATAAAGTCTTTAGAGCTCAACGCTATGAAATTTTCATTTGTCATAAAGGCAACCATTTTCTGTTCTGAACTATTTTGATACATATACTAGATTATCATATCTAGTTTTAAAAGATGTTGATTGTAAAATGAACATTAATGAGCTTTCTAAGAATGTATCATTTTGTTTAATCATGAATGAATTATTGGCTTCTTATTTAAGAGAATTTTGTATAGAAATTATTGTGAATATAGGTTTAACAAGAATATAATTATGTTTCAAATATATATATCAATAATTAACATGTAATTTAATATAAAGAAAATGTTTGCATGTATAAAACAACCTTTATTGTGCTTTTTAGGAAGCTCATGATAGTAGCATGACATGACCTGTGTGATCTTTGATCAAGTTTACTAACATTTAATGGAACATCCTGACATCAGTTTTAAAAAAAAGTCAAATTAATAATTGAAGAACAAAAAAGGTTGTTGATAACAAAGCCATAGATATGTGTTGTTTAACTGCCATATGTATTGTTTATAACATTATACTTTGTTGAAAAGCGAAAATGATTAATTGCCCAAACGTTCAAAAAGGTCAGTCAGTTATTTCAAATATTCTTTGTGTAAACGAGACACAGATGGGATTAAAACTATGCAAACAATAGAGGTACCTCTTTTATACTGAATCTTAATATTATTTGATATGCAGTAATAAGCGTGTGCATGGATGTTTTTATATCCATAAAACATAATAGTTGTTGTGAAAATAAAACGCTTAAAAATATTTGAAGCAACTCACATTCTTTCCATGTGTTTAGAGGAGAAACGTCCATGAAGTTTGTTAAAGGAAAACATAACAATATGGTGAAATGTATATATCCGCACTTTAATTAATTATACCATGTTGAAAAGTGACAACAAAACATCTGATGACTTAAATACACAGATAACACAACCGTTGGTATATGTTACAGTGAATCAAACAATTTGTAAAGTTGTCTCTTGTTCCGTATTGTCCAAAACGTATTTGGCTCGAAATATAATAATATAACAGCTTACCATTGTAGTGGAATACAACAATTATACTCTAATAAAATATGACACACAAGATCAACAATGTTAATGCGGCCACTATGACAACACAGCAACACAGACCACCGGCAAGTAGCCCAGCAGGGTACACAAGAGTATTCAGTCTTGTTCAAGTAAAAAAACATTGTTTTATAGATATTTAATATACTTTAATGCTTGAAAATGTATATATACATTTTACTAAATGTATTCATAAGAATTTTAGGTAAGCTACAATAAGACACCCTTGGTCATAATATGTTATTGTAAATGTTATTAATCTCATTTCATAGTAATGGCTACTATTCATGTAGGTGTTCTTGTAATATTTTGAAAGAATTTGTCCTCAAACCAAGGTTTTCTATCTCGTTACAATCAAGAACTTGTCATTATCTTAAATTATTTGATAAAACCCACTTATTGATGGTGAAAATGTTACCCACCTGGGTCCTTATATTCAACAAGCTTTATGTAACAATAATTGTTTTTGTGTGGATCTTAAACCCCCATTGTTTTAATAAAACAAAGGATAAGTTTCTTTAAATGGATTAAGAATAGTGTGAAGGAAGGTCGCAATTTCCTGATGTAACAATGTAAAAATTCAGGTAGGACTTTGAATAAAGAAAACGATCAAAACCAAACATATCTGATTAATAAAAAGAAATAAGGATTGATTGAAAAATTATGTGCAATGTTTAATTAGATTAGACAGTCCGTGGGTAAAAAATAAATTTCATCATGCATTATTGTGTTATTCTTTTGTTTTTATAATGAATGATATCTGTTTACAATTCATAACATAAGAATTAAGCATGTTGGTTATGAAACGTTTTTATCATTTGATATCATAATCATGTTGATGCTAAGCTACATTCACCAACTTACTATAAATAACATACAAGGTTAGCTTTTAAAAAAGCTAGTAGCGACTCGCTTCGTAATTTTTTTCCAGGGGTGCGTTTAAATGTAAAAATGACAGTTCTGTTAGCTGAAGAGACTTCAGCGAACATCAAAATAAAAGTGACATATAAAGTTATGGAAGCCATGTCTCTCAGTTTAACAAAGAGCAATATGAGTATATATGAAGATGCATGTAAACAGATAGGATGAAGTCCCTATGTCTATGCACATTTACTGTATGGCCTGTTGACCTTGACCAAATAAATGTTAGATAGGTAAAATTCATAAAGATGTCTCTTTATACGAAGTTTAGTTGTATTCTGTTATTTAGTATTGGAATGAGTGACAGACACAAGTCCTAAAGAAAACACAAGTTGTCAATCAATTCATCCAGAAAAGCCGGGATCCTATTAAAATTATAGGGATCCCGGAAATTGACCAGTCTAAAATGTTTTTCAGATAAGCCAGGATCCTATTAAAACATATAGGGATCCCGGGAACTGACCATTTCAAGAATATAGTTTTCAGAAAAGCCGGGATCGTATTAAAATATAAAGAGATCCCAGGAATTGGCCAGTTCAAGAATACAGTTTTCAGAAAAGCTGAGATCGCATTAAAACATAAAGGGATCCCGACATTTGACCAATTCAACAATATAGTCTTTGATTTTTCCAATTAATTAGGCATATAATAATAAGTATTGTGATTTCCGCATTTTAAGTTTGTTAATAAATAGCTCTAAATATATTTATATACTAAGTTTAATTAATTTAACGTTCATTACATACAATAAAAGAAACTTAACGTTTAATGGCCTTTCATTACGACAATAATCAACACAAATATAGTTTATTAGTTTTTCCTCTATATCTTATACGATCCCGGATCCCGGCCAGTCCGGGGGTACCGGATCCCGGCCAGGAAATATATACACTAAATACCGGAAAGGATAAGATGACCGGAAAAAAGGAAAAAGAAAAAAATGCACAGAACCAGACGTACACTTATGTTAATTAACCAAACGAAAACTTACTACAGAGGAACAGGTGAGATCGCTAAATCAAACGTCAGTGTAAATATGATTTATGAAAAGAATTCATGAAAAAAAAACATTTTAATCATCATTATATCTTTGCGCTCAAAATAATACTTGCTGCTTTTTAAAAATGGCGTGAAAATTGAAGTTTTTTTGACGCTATGTAAGATTAAATTTGATTGGCTAAATAATTTTGGATCCTAGCCCAGATAGATAAATTTTGTAGAAAGCTGGAAGCCAAGCTTCGATTAAATTTTTGGATGGATTTGGAGTTTTAGGTTGTTTCTCAGTAAAATCCTAACGTAATACCGGCTCGCCGTGGCGAGCCGGCATAAACCTTAAATATCCTGTTACACAATTTCTGTATGGTTTTAAATCATATAAAAATCTGGAATCAGAAGCATTAATCACAACAACATTACAAGAAAATTGCAGACTCGGTTTGACTGAGTCTGTACATGAGGGATAATGAATACGTGCAACATCCCTCATGCCCCCTAGCACCGGCTTGAGCGATACTCAATTCTCAACACTAAATAGTGATGGCAGCAATGATCCCGAAGGGCCAAAAAATATAACAACACTGAAGTTAAGTACGGGGCAACTTTTTTACAGCTGCCTCACTGTTGTGAAGTATAAAAATCTGGAAACAAAGACAGAATCCTCAATTTATCAATATTGTAAGTTCAAAAAAGCATTATTTGTACAGAAATTACCATCTAAATTAAGGGATGTTATAAGAAATTCATTTTATATAAAGTCTAAGTCAAATTTTGCAATACAAATTGAATGTGTACATTTCAATTACTACACATAATGTGGACAAATATTTGCAGTACATATTGTACATGTTCGATGTTTGAAAATTGTTTTTGAAACATAATCATATACATATGTAAAATTTCACAAAAGTGTGTTAACAACATCAATTACAACATGATACAGGATCTTTAACTACTTCATTATCCCATAATTCTTAATTATTACAGACAGTTTAATTTAAAAAAAGAAAAGGAGCCAAAAGATAAAAACAGAAACAAGCATTTTGCCAAATGGACTCAAATCTCATGTGTACACTTGAGCGTTACTTAAAGTTTATACTCTTGTCTCCAGGAAAGAGGTATCGGATAACGATGGTCGTACCAAAAGAGTATGGACTACCTTATGAAGATGCAAAACTATTCAGAATTCGCCGAACCAGTTTCATACAAAAGTATTCACTAATTTCGAGGAGAACATTTAGATCGGTCGGTGTTACGCCCGACATCGTGCATATTTTTCTCATCCTTAAGTGGCGAACATACTGGGTCCGGGAAGATCGGTTAGCTCAGTCGATAGTGCCCCAGTACGGTAATTTTGGAGGCCCTGGGTTCGAGGGTAAAGGTTACACATTTTGTGACAATAGTCTTTATCTGCAGTACTATTATCATATTACAAAATAGATAAATACAGAATCCCTAAAGAAAGACCAACACGGCAAAACTGAAAATGTTGCAGGCTCGGTTTGATTGAGTCTGTTCATGGACGGTACTGGAAAGTGCAAGTTACCGTCCACGCCCCCTAGCACCGGATTAAGCAGAATTCAACATTTAAACATGAAGTATGAAGTATGAAGTTGTATAAAAACATGTAATATAAACTATAAAGAAAGTTCAATATCTAGAAAACACCATGTTTATTTAAGACAAAGTATGAATATGTCATCTTACCTCTTAACATGCCATAATCAGGCACTTTTGTTCTAATCATATTCTACTATATTACGCTTTTTGAGCTATGAGTTATGCTTCTGTCTACAGGCAACAATGACTGTCATCACTAAGGAAAAGATATGTGTCTGTCGTTATAAAATACGTATGTGTATTGAACAAAAAAATATATTAGTGACTTCTGCCATAAATATAGGTAATAAGGTCTGTAGAATATATAAGACGTCTTTTGGAATTATTTATATGAAAAAGTCTGTTTAGAAAAAAACAAGAAATACACATCTTCTTCTGTGAAACTCTAATAAAGGCAACAAATATAACTCTCCGTAAAATATACCACTAGACTGTTTGATTTATTGCTTTAATTTATTCCATTAGTCATTTCCGTTAATTTAAATAATCTTTTTTTTTTCATAAAATAGTTAAATTATAACTGAGGAATTTATGGATAAATAACTAAAGTATATATTTAGAGTGTAACAGAAAGTAAATTGAATTATTTCATACTGATTGAGATTAATAATGTTAATGTATGTGTTTTGGTAACGTTAGCACCAAGACGTGTAAAGCTGTATACATGTTAGAATGAAATGTCATGTACATTTTACATAAACATAGTAATTGTATGTTTCAAATATAACCAAATGAGGCGGGTGATTAAGTTTTTTGTTTGTTTTATGTTCACAGAATACATGTACATATTAAGGGACCTTATTTTCTAGAACAAAAAGGCAAAAAAGCTTAAACAGGTTAAATTGTAATTTCTATTTGTCTCGTTGACTACAAATTAATGGAAAGGCAAAAATAATTGATACTTCCCACAGATTACGCGATGCATGCAAATCTTCGATTGTTAAAGACTTTTCCTTATCAAAAACATTTAGCACACAACGATACAATTGAATAGTTTTCATGAATATTAGAAGTTACAGAATTAATTTTGTTTTCATTTGGAGGACAATATACTGTTCAAAGTGACGACTGAATACGACTTAATCTAAAAATATATCGTATATATCTGGAATAGTGCACTCATTAAAGATTATTTATTATGCTCACATTTGATATTTGTAAATTCTCATAACTGCTATACAGTTACTGTTCAAATAAGGAGGACATTTACTTATCCAGGAATCAGTGGTTCGATCCTCGGACTAAGCATAATTTCTGCATTGCAAAATGGTATCGGACATTTAGTCTAAACGTCATTTGTCTCTGACAACTGATCAAGAAGTCATGTTTTGGTAAGTAGTCGGTTTGTTGAAAAGAAATTGGTAAATAGTACTGGTCCGTCGGTTAGGCGGATCAATCACAATTGTATAACATTGTCAAAAATTCAGAAGAACACTAACAAAGAAACCAACTCATCTTTTGGTCATAATGTATGTTCACTACTTACATTACTATATAATTCACTGAGTCTGGAAGTCTCGATAAAAGTGAATATATCATAAGTAATTTTACTTTTGACTTTTATTCCCGCTGATTTCTTTATCGTTTTTTGGTTGACTTTGTTCGAAACGAATATCAGCAATATAAAACTTGTTGAAAGACACAGCATCATGGTTAAAAGACAAAAGAAGGAAAACATGACGAAATCCACAGAATTTAATAAATTGCACCTCATTTAAAAGAATAAGACAAATATTTTCAATAAATTCTGAAGACTTTAATTTAAGTACCCAGTGATTACTGGGCACTATTCACTTCAAAACATAAGCATTACTTACTCTGTATACAAAAGAAAACAATTGATTTGGAATTTTCCTCTGTCTTGCCGTAGAAGAATTGTCTAACATGTATTGAATTAAAACCCACGCAACCAAACATTACCTTAACACAGAAATAATATGACAGGGACATTTTATGAAATGTTTAAAGGAGTGCCATATAAATACCTACACCACATGATGTGTCATAACAGATTTTATACAACGTCATTTTTGCAATTAATTAATTTGAAATAACACAAAGTAGAATATTGTCTAGAATTTCATTTTATAAGGTGTTTCGAAGTAAATTAACAAAACATAAAGTTTATCTTATATAAATGTAGGGAAGATATAATTATATTAAATTGTGAGAGGATAAATGAGAACTTTTATGTGAACGACGATGGTTAATGTTACATCATGCTCAATTTTACTGTAAAATTAGGCTGAATAAGCTATATTTTTCAAAATATTGACTTTTATTATGGTGATTAACCAATAAAAGTTAATGAAAAATGTTTAGGGTAGAATGTAAAAACTATCTAAATTATAAAAAATACTGCCCCTTTCTTTTTAACAATTGAACGCTACCGATATATTATATTACGAACACTATTTTTAGTACCATTTACATTTATATGGATAATATACAGGAACTGACTGAATTTGAAGAAATTAATGTTGAGAAACAGATATCTGTGGATAGAGATAATCCCTTTAAATTTATGTCATTTTTTACGAAGTAGGTGCACATTTTATATATACTGTTACGAGCGTATTCGCGGGACAAACTTAAAGCTGCCAAAAGATGTGAATTTATACGAGTTCCGGTTGGAAATTTCTTGAACATCTAAAGACGTTTTCTTTCCTTTTATCAATGGAAATAGTTGTTGTTGGTTTGTCAATGTGACCTCCGATTTTTACGTTGATGATTCTGGACTCCAATCATCAGATGATTTGTTGTATGTATCTAAATATAGGCCTATTTAAATATTTATGTTATTACGTTATTATAAACAAATTCCGTTTAGTTATTTATAGTTATGTTTTGTTGTTGCTGCTATTTTCAAATAAAATTCACGTTATTGAAATGTATTTTTTTTTAGTTAAATATGCCTGTCAGATGTCTTTCACTTCTTTCTTATCTTTCCTTTTTCATCCTGTCTTTCAGGTTTTCCAAAATATTTTCTGTTCTTTTGCTATTCTGGAATTCATTACTCCTTGAAAAAACACACACACAATATTACACCTTTTCATTTTCTCCTCATATTTTTGTTATTGGACGTAAATCAAATTATTACATTTATATATTAATCAACAAATTATTTTAACATTTTTTAAATACACTCGTTTACACGACATGGTACATTAAGCGATTGGTCAGCTTTTGATGTCTCCCTCACGAGAGATAAGGTTGAGTAAACAAAACGATTACCACGTTACACATTTTTAGTAACTTCACCTCAGTCAGCTTTACTTGACGTCCTTTCTTGAGTTTGAGTCGAGATTGAGATTATATATCGTCTTTGAATACAGGCCTTAATCCATAACAAAGGTGATATTTCGGTCAAATTTTAACCAGAGACAAGTATAGATTACATAAATGTACTTATATAATTAGAATCAATTGTGTTTTTAAAATACCATCATTGCAGCGTCTATGTCAATGTTTATGTTGTATTTGAAAGCGATACGTTAGTGGTGTACAAAAGATTGTTTGGACTATTTGTTTAACCGTTTCACCAATGCTAGTCAGGATAAACGCTTGTGTATGCATTAATCTTTTTAGCGCAGCTGCGACAAAATCATTTTACCTATATTTGCATCTGATGGAATTGTTTGTTACAAAACCTCCAGTTGTATAACGATGTTTACTTTTGTTTAAAGGGCAGCTGGGGAACTATAGAACATAAAATGAAATTAACATTAAACTGTTATTGTAATACAAACATTGTCGTATTTTTTAATCTAGTTGCGGTTTTCTGTCAATCGACTTAAGTGCACGAGGTATCTGTAATTGGAGATGATTTCAAAGGTAAGTCACAGTATACTTTTGTCACCAGCACTTTAAAATGTAGATCAAACGAAAATCTAAAGGACGCCCAATACGACCAAATTGAAAATAGTGCAGGCTTTTGATTCAGCTTTTCTCGGATTGTAGTTGTAGGAACAACCAACCCCAAAACATTGGTTTTGGCGACGCAATCCTAATATTCAATTCCAGACAGCTACAGATGGTTGCCATGGAACATTTTAGTGTAACATATCTTTTCAAGCGGCGTAAAATCTCCAAGTAAAGGTATGTATTTCTCATACGGGAAAGTGTTCAGCGTATAGTTCAATTGTATCATAACTTGGGGACCTTTCTGTTGAAAATGTCGCAGGGTTAAATCGCATACATATACACGCACAGTGCGTTAACTGGAGTGCAGGTATTAGTTACCGGCACTCCAGAGCATGCCCATTGATTGGTTCATTTTGTTTGCTGTTTACAGATTGTGACGACAGAGACAGGGAAAGCGACAGAAATATCATATTTAGATGATTGTTTTGATTACTTTTTCTGGGATTTCATATTGTGACAACAGGGAGCGTGTTTTTATTTTTGACTATGATACAAAAGAGAAAGAACACCAAAACACTCGTACAAATCAGATAGCCTCATCTTTCGATGCTCTTTCTATTACTAAGACAAAACTTTGTCGGGCAGTCATAGGTTATGACGACAAATACTGACACCTGTCAAAAGTCAAACCTGCTAAGCAGGCAACACTTTCTTAATAGCATTGGCAAAGAACACTCTGTATCAAGATTAAATATTACAAACAAATTGTTTAATATTTTAACATTTTTATTTAGAAAATAATTGCCAGTGTTTACTGACACACATACTAAATAAAGGACATTTGTTGTCCAGGGAAAACTTATAAATCTTCAATACAAACAGACAGACCAAGTGCGTCAAAGAATAAACCTCTAACAGCTTATAACAACTTGAAATTAACAACAACCAAATGTCAACACCAAACACTCGTGTAAAACCTCAACTTTATTATCAGTCCTATAATTTAAATAAGGCTATTGTACTATTTGAATTTAAAAAAGAGTAAAAATGTAAAGAAAGGAAAAGAATGTGTTGAACAATAAAAGAGTCGCGAAAATAGGTGACAACTTACTTCCTTGTATAAAATCAAATAAGTGTATGATAAAATAATGAAATAATGAGTAAAATTATATGGTATTTTGGCACTTAGCCAAGATATAATTTATCAACATAAAAAGTAACTAAAGGTCAAAATAAAATGGTCAATTTTGACAATGCAAGTCGTGATACTTACACCAGTGTCAGATGTTCACATAGAAACAACCAAGATGTATTTCTACCTACACAATGTAATACTATTATCTAATCACTTTCTATAAAACATAACTTTCATGTGTCCATCTTCCAGTATTACCTTTTCCACATTTCATTTAAAATTGAGTATTCTTTTTTATTTCAAAATAAACTGTATATTAATAAAACCATCCTTTTTTGTAAGCTAGTCAAAGATATAAAGTCATCCTTATTAAAACGGAAACTATTCTTGTAGATATAAAAAGATATTTTTAGAAAAGTGTAATATTAAATTATGACAAAAGCCGTTCCTTTTTATGGAAAATGATGAATATTCTAAACAATCATCTGGAGATAACGTAACACAAACAACAAAGGTAAACCATACGTTTTGTGACCTTTGGGGAAAAATCTATTTTCTATTTTAATCATAATTTACAACAAATGACACTGAACGCTTAAACAATTAAAGATTTTAAAAATTATATTTCTGATGGCAAAATCTGCAGATTGTCGTTGCAGAATCTAACCTAAAACAAAAAAAAAACTACTAAAAGAAATCGGAATTTACAATAAAAACACAGTTTTCAGGAATTCACTGGGATGGCAAATGCACAATGCAGACATTCATTCAAGTAACATTTACGCATGCGCAATAGATCCATCGGAATTTCTTTGGCAAGTTCAAGCAAATTAGAAAATGACTTATCTCGTGTCGACCTCAGTCTTCAAACATGTTATTGATTTTATAGAGTAAAAGTGAAGCTAAAGCAATGGTTGTCTGTTTCCTTTGGATCTAAGGCGCTCTTACATCATTGGAACTGGCATGCACAATATTCGATAGTTATTGGTATGTCACAACCTCGTGAAATAAATATCTACAGGTCACTCCCGGAACAGAGAACGCCATTTTGTATTAACGCTACTTCCGGAGAGAAATCGTCACATATGTGACGTCACTACAAAATAACAACATTGATTTTCACATAAAAGTAAATTTTGAGATTACTAGATCTATGGCTTTGGAAAATACATCTTTAAGTTTGAAACTACTACTCAAAAGAACAAAGACTCAACTGACATCGACATATCATTGTAACAGCTTACCTTTCCTTCTAAAAGTTCCTTCTGATATTCATACCTGAATTTAAATTTCAAACTTTGAATCTGGTAAAAGCAGTCAAGTTTAGCAAACGTTCTCTCACTGAATTTAATTACATTTATATCAACATTGTGTTTTGTTATTTTGAGCTCATATAGAAATATGAGAATCTGTTATCTACAATATTAGTCTATCGGCTTAATATATTTTGTTACCTGAAGAAACCTTTAGAAGACAAAGTTTAGGATAAATGTTAAACGACTTAAGTCTAACAATCTAATATTTATACAAGGATAATTTTACATAATGATACATTATACAAAATGATTACTTTTGGCGCAAATGTAGGCGCCAGACGTTATTCCACAAAAACTTGGAATCGTTTTTCTAACCACGTCATTTACTACATTATATTTTTCTATCTTCACAATTATACTTTGTCTGGCAAATAATATGCGGTCAGTGTTTTGGCCAATTGTTCTGTCTAAATCTTCTTCACATAGGAAATATCTATGCATATATAATAATTCTTGTTTCTCAAAGAAAATTACTGGCTTGACACCAGAGAGAAAAATGTGTCTGCCCAGTGTAGAATATAACTATAAGAATAACACTTGTAATTCGTCACGTAAGAAATCAAAGCTAAGAGAGAGATAGAATTGTAAAGAACGCGGAACATTTTGTGTGATAATTGTTACAAGAAAATACCAGACTTGTGGAACAAGAAGAAAAAGATAAACAATCCTTAGACTGTGTACTAGTAAATCAACATCGTGCAATTATATTGGTCTGGTTGGCTTTTTACAGTCTGTGAATTTGATAAATGTGTTTGAACTATACCAGAAGACAATATGTTCAAACTATTCCATTTCAGTGAGAAAAAAACAACACTCCATCAAAATTGAATACAAAATACGGATTAGTACACAATTGAAAATGATAATGTTTATAAAGTTGGTTGAATTAGACTGCTTTATGAAATCCACAATGACGCAAATATGATGTATTTAAACTTTAACAAAAAATAGTGCAAATGTTACAAAACAACAAGTCTATTTTACGTATTACATTTTTGTAACAAGAATATAAAAATGTCCTCATTGTATAATCACTGATATAAAATGTAGATGTATTTACTTGAGTGCATTGACATTATAATATTGCACGGTTAGAGTTTTTGGTAATGCACAATTATATATATAAAGTAACTGAATGTTAAACCGTGTACTATCTTACAATAACACAAGAGAGTATTGATCTTTCTGAAGTACATTCTCAAAGAAAAAACTTTACTTTATTGTAGCATGTTTGAATGCATTTAGCGAAGTTTCCTTGGTGTGGTTTGGTTTACTGACGTCTCGTATGACGTCATAATAACGTGTTAACAGTTGTTTCTTAGCACCGTGCATATACGTGTTCAAAATTTTACTAGAATAATGCTTGCCATTTATTTATGACAATAATTAACGTTGGTGATAATAATGCTTGCCATTTATTTATGACAATAATTAACGTTGTTGATAATAATACTTGCCATTTATTTATGATAATAATTAACGTTGTTGTAAATTATCCGTTAATCCATTAAACAAATTAACTACGGTTATAATATGTGATAATTTATAAACGCTAGACAGTCCAAGCTTTCCTTTGGAAAAAAGTTTTAAATTATCACATTTTCTATCACTAAAACGATGGTTCCAAATACTTTACAATCTACTATACAAAGCATATACTATACATAGCATGTTAAATTTATTATATTTACAACTTACTCAAAACTTAAGGATTTTTTTCTGCCGATTTTTGTTGTTTATACACATAGACCTAAAGTATGTCATTCACTACATAAACTACTTGTTCTGAAAATATCTATCATTTTTTTATTAAAATGTAGAATCTAATAAAGGAATTGGGAATAAATTACAACATTCAATGTTCAATATTTATACAAGATAATTTTACCTAAATGTATATCATATAAACTAGATTCTATACATAAATACGTTTGTTTAACGTCTTATACAATTCGTAAGTTAATGTCACATGTACAATCATTGTCACGTGACTGGACAAGAAAACGTAAAGTTTGAAACATTATGGCTTTTTTTGTACCTTCATGCCCGTACATATAACTAACCTTCTATCATTAGCCGTTTTAATGCTTCTTCCCAATTAAATCATTTTGAAACAATTTGACTTGATAAAACAGTATGACACAAAATATTCTTTTAACCATATCTTCTTTTTAATAATTACCAAGGAATGAATAAATAAAGCATATATTTATCTTACATTTTATAGTTGTACATAGAAATAAAATATTCGTTGGATTATTGCGCAAAAGGACAAACTTGTTATTGTTTAAAA
This sequence comes from Ruditapes philippinarum, assembly GCF_026571515.1. NCBI lineage: Eukaryota > Metazoa > Mollusca > Bivalvia > Venerida > Veneridae > Ruditapes > Ruditapes philippinarum. The sequence continues at coordinate 144,701 of NW_026863040.1, forward strand.
AAGGAACTTTTTATGACATGATGAAAACAAAACACAGAACATATATATGACAAACCCTGTTTAACCCAATCTTAATGTGACCCGTTTATATTCGATTTTCTCCGATTGCAGTGCATGTTATATGAAAATGAAAAACCAAAGTAAATAAAAATAAGATCGAAAAAAGACATTACAATTATCGTTTTAATAATATTATCAGTTCATTTATTATATATAGAGAAGGAAAACTTATCATATTTAAATCGTATTTATAGAAATATATATTCATTTGCCTATCAGAATTGTTTATTATCTAACAATTCAAAATCTGTTTTTATTTACAAACAATAAATAAACTGTTTACTATGTACATTAAATCCAGCTGAAAAAGTAAAGAACCAAAATTATCAGGAAAGATCAAGATAAAAGCAGACAACATTTACTATTTTCTAAGATAGTTCTACTTCCGATTGATAAAAACACCAATGAAAATCTACATAATTTTCTTTAGTCAAAATTTATATATATTATAACATATAATTTTCGTAACTTCTTATATTTTACTTTTGATATTGACGTACGGTACTGGTTTTATTTTTATGCTATTTTCTTCAAATATCTAATATATATAACAATAAAATATAGCAGAAGTAGCAATAATTTTACTTCAATGCTCATCACAAAATATATTCACAGTGTGACATCACTCACTAGCACAACCAATTAAAATTCATATAAATGTCACATGATTATTGTACATTGTATTTCACATAAGCGTCCATCTGTGCGTTATATTTCATTTATTATCTACAACCTCTCGAAGTTCTCTGATAACTCTAAATTTCCCGCCATTTCCAATACATACAGAAGTTGACAGACGACATATTGTTTGTAGTTTGAAGCAACCATATATGCGTGCAAATATCAAGCACGTTCACTTATTTTATAGCACAATAGTTTAAATTAAAACAGACAACGTTCTAAGAAGAACGCCGAAAAGCACGAACAAATTAGTTTCCTTCCAAATTATCTCAAATTATATTAATGATAATATTCTTTTAGATCAATATTGATTCTCTTTGTTACTTCCTCTTTTGGAATAATCTATTTTTAGCTCTGTTTTAGCTCACGTGATCCAAATTGTCCTTCCTGGGGTCATAACCCATGTTTTTTCTACACAAGAACATGTTTATTTCCCTAAACGACGGGCGTTCACTTTCCTGTCGATTCCAGCATTCACACATTAGGTCATAAATTTCTTTAGGGCAATTAGGTGGGTGGGAAAGGACCACATGTTCGTTATCATTTCTATAATAATGACCGGCATTAGAGATCACTTCCTCATCCGTGAGGCCTTCGAACGGTTGTTCACGTGCAAACGTTAAAATCTCCCACAATGTCACAGCGAACGACCACACGTCACTCTTCGTGGTAAATTTACCCTGCAAGAAATATCGAAATATTGAATTTTTGTAATGTGTAATTTTTGATAAAGAAGCAGACAATGGTATTCCTCACTATAATGCTACCTTCAGGCGAACATTTCGGGATTTCATTAACTAACGACTGTTTGGGATACGCCCATATAAGTGCTGTCCGCTAAGGTAATATTCAAAAGTTATACTTTTAGACTCTGGAGTATGTATAGGGGTGCTGTAACAGGATCTAAAATTATGTCAAACATGTCAAACCGAAGGTAACATTTTAGGAATTGCCTTTTTAGTATACATGATAAATGAATGACTGATTAATCAAACATGGTAGGAATAAAATGAAATGAGTACACAATTTAACTGGGTAAATATTTTGTAAAAAGAAATAAAAAAAATAAATCCAATCATTCAGTAGTCACCATGCCTATTTATAAAATACAAGGGTTACATACATTTACTATTTCATTCGCAGAAAAACAATACATTAAACTGTATGCCTCGTGTTATATTTTAGAGAGGTCAATTTATAAATAACACATGCGAGCGAATATTAGAGAAAAAGACACATTCATGAAATTAACAATGTTTTCCATAGAAAAAAAACGGAGCTGCATTTTTGCGCATACCAGCAAGATCGACTCCCAACCCATCCATCTGATGGGGAGCACAGCTCGGCCCTCGATTCTGTAGTAGTCCGAACTGTACAGACTGCGACTCATACCGAAGTCCGATATTTTGATGGTACAGTATGGACCCACCAAACAATTCCTGGTGGCAAGGTCCCGGTGCACCATGTTCAGGGATTCAAGATATTTCATACCGGAAGCTATTTGTGATGCCATGTAAACAAGACATCCATAACTGCAAAAAAGACAACAACAATGATACATTTAGTATTATACATGCTGAACATCTTAAATAGACTGTGTCCAGCTTCCATCTTAGGATTATATACATGTATTATTAATATTGAAGATGTCATAATAAAAATTATTCAGACAACAGTATAGAGCCTGGTCGTACTGCATGAATACAACCGTAGTAACAACAGGCTAACATATTATATCACAGAATTTTTTTTGCATTAAACACGTTTTTAACTTCATCAGTTTAACAAAAATAATTATGTAATACTTAATCTGATCCAATATTCTTCCAGCAGTATCGATTAATCTAAATATATTTTGGTTCCATTTATAAAAGTTTAAAACACCTGACTTTCTGGTCCGGGTTTTAAGAATACATAAACCTTTCCTTATTGCAGAATAAAATACATCAGTTAAGTCGTTTGATGAAATAAAAATTTAGCTTTTATGAAAAAAACAACATACTGATTGATGTAAGACATAAAAGGGGTTCAATCTTCCTAGAATATGCTGATGTAAGAGAGAGAATAAAAAGCTGGAATCAGTCTACCTAGAATATGCTGATGTAAGAAGAAGCTGGAATCAGTCTACCTAGAATATGCTGATGTGGAATCAGTCTACCTAGAATATGCTGATGTAAGAGAGAGAATGAAGCTGGAATCAGTCTCGTCTGCTACATCAGACGTCATAAACAGATTATCCATTTAAAAATAGCTTATAAAACAGGGAGACTGCAACATGTTATCATTTATATTGAATGTAATGGAAAAAGACTGATATTACAAAACAATTATTATAGCGTGAATGTCTCACTTTGTTGATCACCAGACGTATCCAACATGTCGGCTGCTGCTTTATACGACTATAAATTGATGAATTAACTAAATAGAATTGGCGGACACGAGTTGATGAAATAATACATCAATATCTCACCTCAATATTTTGGCATTTGGCGTTTGTATGTGAGTTTCTGGCAAGTGGTCAAGTAAGAATTGGTTCAGATCACCGTATTTCATATACTCTACAATCATACACATGGGTTCCTCCGTCGTGCAGACCCCTAAAACTCGAACAATATTTGGGTCCTTCAGCATCGACATGACTTTCATCTCCCGGTGGAAGTCCGACCTACAATAACAAATCAATATTTTCGTATTAAATGTGTGTCTAGATTTAAATATAGAATCGCTTATCGAAGCAAGCCATTAATATATACATACAAATGTATACACCAGTAAGTTTTGTCCCTTTGATTAAAAATTGGTATAACAAAAACAAAATGTAATATATTATGTAGAACGAGAAAAAGAATATGAAAGAGAGAGTTTCACATCGAGGAGTCGAGGAGATTGTTTATTAAGATATTCAGTATAGGGGAAATGTTCAGAAGAAATAAACCTTCCATGAGTGGACAAAAATAATGAAATATATCACGCGGACATTTTAAATACAATGTATTACGTTGATAAAATGGGTGTACATTTTATTTGTTTATTTAGAGTGGTCGTTTTATGAACGGTCAAACGTTTAAGGTATTATGTTCCCAATATGGTTTTATATGTGTTAAAGGTATTACGATCCAAATATGGATGGACAGTTTATGAGAGGCCATTTTAGGGATTGAATGGTCATGGTGCGAGAAGTCCTTAATACAAAAATTGTATAAAACCAGACAGTTATCACCGATAACTACTGTTGTTGTATATTCCTTTTTATTTACGGGATGTGAATTATATTATATCCTTGTAATTAGTAACAGGCGATATTTTTAAGTAGCTGATATCAAACCATAATTCACTCGTACACTATCATAATATACATGTATATCGATATATCAAGTGAGACAGTTAAATACAGCAGCTTTCAGAAACATAAAAAACTAAATGGACAAAATCCTGATAACTTACTTTCGACTAGACAGGAAAGTCTTATTGCTGGGAGTTTCTTTTTTCCTTTTAAGAAAAATATTTCCGTAAATCCTCAAATTTATAACACAGCCTTGACAGAAACATTTAAAGTTTCCCATAAAAATAAGGTTGTAGCAGATAAAAGAAATATTTATCCACCGATGATTTGACCAAAATAAAAGAAAGAAAACTTGGTCAAATGAATTAAAACAAATCCATTTGCCATTTTTCATATCAAACATTTCAACAAGTATGTTCAAAAGAAAACACCGAACCCTTAAGTCAAATATAGCAACTTGATCAGATTGTCGTCTGCTACATTTAAAATTTACAATCTTGTCTATGTCACGGTTAGATCAGCTTTAACTGTCCTCTGTCAAGCATCGCAGTGTCTGCTGCTCGTTTTATTATACATGTACATGTACATGGAATCATTTGCAAACGACTGTTTCCCGCTTTGTGACGTTTTTGCGGAAACAATAGCGTGTGTGGTTCAAGAAAAAAGGGCCAGTTCGAATAGAAGATGAAATTAAGATGGGTAAGATTTAAAACCGGAAGTACAGCAAGAGTGTTAGTAAAGTTTCAGTACTTTGCACACCTGGCTCGGTCGTCTGCTGTCTTTCTTAAGATCTTCACGGACACCAGTACCGGGCCCGATTTTCGTCTTGTCATCATATACTCTCCACCAAACGAGTCCTGCAGACCAAATGCCTCGCATAGGTGTACCTGAAAATAGTTACAAAATATGGGAAAAAATCAAAAACAATAACATTGCAAACAAGAACAAAGTTTATGTATTATATAAAACAAATAACATGTCATGATTATGTTGGGTTGCCTATATGTTTATATTTGGGGAAGTCGATGTCATGCAAGATACACATTTAAGTGAACACGAATCCTAGACAAAGACCTAACCAGAGAAATAATACTAAATTGAACTATTAATGAATTTGATATAAGTCATGTGATTAAAAAAACACACTGTTTGACATTTCTCTCACTTGCTTTTTTGTTTTATTGAATTACAACTAACTTTGTATTTTAGTGTCTAATATTATTGTAAAGTTATTTCCACGATTGAGAACTTTCTGTGAGTTGTAGACATACAGTTGCATACTACAAGTATATACATGTAATAGGACATGTTTTAAATGTATTGATCATTCAGGCTTTACTGTACAGTCATTAGATAACAAATTATATGCCTACCTCGCCAAACTCCCCTTCACCAAGAACTTCTACAAATCGAAGATTCCTCCGTGGAAATTCGACAAGGGTACAGTCTACGCTGCTAACCAGGATGTCCGAGTTAGGTACAGCATAAACATTATTTCCGCTGACGCCCTGAAGGCTTGGAATGTTGGGTACACAAGAATTGATGACGTCAGACGCAGCATATAAAGCATCATAAGTTGGTGGTTTGTCCAGAGCATTCATACTGGTATTTTGTGGCTTGGCTTTAAATGTGGAATGTTGTGATGTCGTCACTGGCGTCACTGGTGACGTCACAGGAGGTAAAGCTACAATTAAAGGTGGTTTGAAGTCGTCAAGTTCCTCGTAGTTGAACGAATTGACATTTACTGGCAATACGGCTGTGCGGAAACAGAAAAGAAAGCGAAATGCAAATAAAAGTGTAAAAAGCAAAATAAAACTGTGCAATGAATGAACGCAATGAAACGAAGCAATAAGCATGAAATGTTCGTGCTGCTACAGAACAAAATGGGTGACAACTATAGAAATACAAAGCGGCGATTAATATTTAAAAAAATCTACAAACCAAGTGGTTTTTATTCGTGCACAACAAAAACAAAGATGAAAGGTGATATGCTTGTTCTAAATGAAGTAAGATATATTTATAATGTACAGTATAATAATCACATCCAACTGATACAATGACAATACAAAAATTTAACATTTAGATTTTAGAAAGTAAGAATGGACTTGAATAAATCTTTGTATCAATATACATTTAAGTTGTTAGCTTCAATATAAAATTTATATATATTTGTTAGAAACAGTACTTAGCCCACAATATAATAAAATGGGTCAACTTTAACTTCATGTAACATATTACAACGAATGCGTGCTTTCAAAGAAGGTTATGTAATATACTTGAAGAAAACTTTGTAAAAGCAATTTGCGGACAGTTTAATCACAATAAAAAGCGGATTTATGGCATACACTATTAGTTACCTTTCCCGTTGATTTCTTTGACGTGATCATCATATTCTGTGGCCACGCCATTATACACGTTGCCGTTGGAAACCTTTCCGTTGACATTGTTCTGGAAATTGTTTAAGTTTATATTCAACACGGTATCCGATACGGGTTTTAGACTTTGCCTATTCAAATGCTGACGTCGTTTATGGCGCACAATCACAAAGATGACGATTATTGTTAGTATAACAATAAGCGCTGCTAGCGCCCCGATGATTATGTACAGGTTAAAGTTAATTAGTGTGTATGCAAAATATTTACTAACAGCTATATGATATAGCGGTTAATGAGCGTTTTCCGCGTACAGCCTCCTAAGGTGTACTAATAAGTTAGTTTTCCTTAGTTATCACGCAAGCATGATCCATGTCTCTGATGTAAGCGACAGTTTACCATTATTTGTCTTTTTATTTGTCTTTAAAAAAATATTAAGGACTATTAATGGTTTATAACAACAAAAGAACATGCACGGTGTTGCAACGTTCTAGTTAATGACCCGTCATAAACAGTTGGTCGCTGCGTAGTAATTGGAAAATTGTTATCAAAAAAAAAAAAAAAAGAATATTTGCCACCTAATTAAAGCATTTATCTATAAATTTTCATTTATGCTTTTTGTTTAAAAAATATTGATAAAGTTATTATATAGAAGGGTTTTCATACCAGAACTATTTATTACCAACGTGCGTATGCCTAAACCTGATTACCGCGGCAGTATGACGTCACGGAGTAGTGATTTTGAAAAAATAACAAACAAAAATCGAGAATTATTATCTTTACAAATTGCAGATATGAAATTAAAGAATGAAAATATTTTCATATTGTAAATGTCTGTGATGAGTGATGAGTCAGCTTAGAAAAAATCAAGGTACTATTTTGTGACCTGATTACCGCGACAGTAAGATTTGACGGACGGTTATTAACATTTGGTCGGCATAGCCTCCCCAAAAAACAATATCGCTGTAGCTCCGCCTCCGGAATAGCGTCGGTTAATCAGTTCATTCGATTTATAGTCTGATTTTATTGACCTGTCAATTATGAATGCATTACAAGACTCATCCCACTTCGGTTTGGTCCGTGTAGTTTACGAGAATTACTGTGGAGTATATAAGTCATGGATTGAAAGTCACACCAGCTTTATGTGAAGGTTTTCGTTAATTCACAATAGCACAGTCGGTTAAGAGAATGCCTGATAATTAAGAGGTCTGTGGTTCGATTCTTACTCTTGTCACTTGTACTCGTTCTTTATTTTGCAGTATATTTAAAGGAACATATTTGTAGTGTGTTTTACGGCATTGAAAATACATTTATTGATTTTAATCCGTTTTAATTTTTTAACATGATTTCTTAAACATGTAATTTAAATGAGTATAGACATAACAAAATTAAGTAAAACATAATAAAACAAAACGAACAATATAAAATAATCATATATAGCTTCAATAATGTTGAAAGTATTAATAAGAAAAAAAACATGAACCAACGCGGTCTCGAACTTAAAAACACGTTTGGCACTTAGATTAGCTTTACCACGCTGAGTGCACTTAATTTATAGGTACAAATTAAATGAAATTCCATCGTACAGCGTACATCTCACGGAACTTACCGAAAATCTACCGAAGATTAATATACTGTGTAATCAGTATGTAATTGACAGGTTAATAAAACCAAACAATACCTGGTTAGTAGCACTGGTTGTTTAAAGCTCATTTACTAAAATAAATTCTTTCAAATTATGAAAAATACTGCCATCTCATTGGACAAAAAATAATTTCAAACACTAAACTGTATTGAATATAGCAGTACAGTTTTTTTTCATTGATTCATATTTCGCATCTTGTATATATCAATGTAGTTCTTTTTTCACAGAGGCTCCATTGGGGCAGTGGTAACGAACATTCCCAGTAGCAAAACAATTGAATCAATGAAATAAAATAAAATAAATAAATACAATGAAAAATATAAACAAAGATTAACTAATGAAATGAAATTTACTCTCATTTAATCAAAAGGTACATCCGCTGAATGAATTATTTCCACTGAAAAAAGCCTCTAAAATCCTGAATCAATATTGGTAACAGTTTATAATCCGCCTCTAACAATGGATATCTTTCTTTTGCGGCAGCGAAAAAAACTTGAAAAAAAATTGACTGAACCATTATGTAGCTTACGATTTATTTATTTATTTATTTCTATTACAATGCCATTGTAGTATATTAACCTCGTTAGTTACGAGGATATAACACTGGCTGGGCGACATCTCGGGATGTTTCTGCAAAAAATTGTCTTGGTCTTACGGCCTCGCCATATTTAGCAGAAACATCCCTTGATGTCACCCAGCCAGTGTTATATCCTCGTAACTAACTCGTTAATGCCGGCTCGCCACGGCGAGCCGGTATTACGTTAGGATTTTACTGAGAAACAACCTAAAACTCCGAATCCATCCAAAAATTTAATCGAAGCTTGGCTTCCAGCTTTCTATAAAAATTTATCTATCAGGGCTAGGATCCAAAATTATTTAGCCAATCAAATTTAATCTTACATAGCGTCAAAAAACCTTCAATTTTCACGCCATATAAAAAGCAGCAAGTATTGTTTTGAGCGCAAAGATATTATGATGATTAAAAATGTTTGTTTTCGTGAATTCTTTTCAATAAATCATATTAACACTGACTTTTGATATAGCGATTTCACCTGTTCCTCTGTAGTAAGTTTCGTTTGGTTAGATTAACATAAGTGTTCACCTGGTTCTGTGCATTTTTTTTCTTTTTCCTTTTTTCCGGTCAGATTTTATCCTTTCCGGTATTTAGTGTATATATTTTACTGGCCGGGATCCGGGACGACCGGACTGGCCGGGATCGTATAAGATATAGAGGAAAAACTTATAAACTATATTTTGTGTTGATTATTGTCGTAATGAAAGGCCATTAAACGTTAAGTTTTTTATTGTATGTAATGAACGTTAAATTAATTAAACTTTGGATATAAATATATTTAGAGCTATTTATCAACAAACTTAAAAATCACAATACTTATAATTAATGCCTAATTATTGGAAAAATCCTACATTAATTCCCGGGATTCCCTTTAAATGCGATCCCAGCTTTTCTTGAAAACGTATATTCTTTGAACTGGCCAATTCGCTTGGATCTCTTATACTTTAATTAGATCCCGGCTTTCTGAAAAACTATATTCTTGAACTGGTCAATTCCCCGGATCCCTAGATATGTTTAATAGGTATCCCGGCTTATCTGAAAAGCATCTAAGACTGGTTAATTCCGATCCCTATATCTTAATAGGATCCCGTCTTTCTGGCTGAATTGAATTGACAACTTGTGTTTACTTTAGGGCTTGTGTCTGTCACTCATGTCCAATACTAAATTATGATATTACAACTTAACCTTGCGTATAAAGAACATCCTTTATGAATTCTAGCTAATCTAACATTTTTATTTGGTCAGGTCTCAAAAAGGCCATATACGTAAATGTGCATAGGCATAGGGACTTCATCTATCTGTTTACATGCATCTTCATATATACTCATATCCTCTTTGTTAACTGATGAAATGGCTTCCATAACTTTATGTCACTTTATTTGATGTTCTCTGAGTCTCTTCAGCTAACAGAACTGTCATTTTTACATTTAAAACGCACCCCTGGAAAAAATTACGAAGCGAGTTCGCTACTAGCTTTTAAAAAGCTAACCTTGTATTAAAAAGTTAAACTATTTTCTACCAAATATAAATTCAAGTTTGATCTAAAAAACCGGTTTATTGTGATGGATCGGTCTACGTACTTTAAACCGACAGTCGATACTTAAAATTAAAATCTACTTGGTATTTCCATTATGTGACGTCACACTTCACAGCGTGACTTAATTTCGCGTCATGCTTAATGAATCGGTTTCAGGAAGGTTAAAGAAGAATGTTTAGTTGTGAGTGTAGCTTAATATCAAAACGCTCAGAATAAGCTTTAAATCAGATAATGGAGTGCGACGTCACGAGGTAAAAGGTCAAGAGGTGTTCGGATATCGAACTTTAAAAAAGGTCATGAATACGTAATATCTATTAAATAGACAAGTGTGGTGTGATTTTGCTGCGAATCTTACTTTTTAAGTTTTCTTTTATCTGTGTTTCTACTGGGATTAAATATAAATCATATTTAAAACATTTGCATGAAGGACTTTTTAAAGATGAACCTTGTGCGCACCTACTGTTTCATACACTACAAATGGTTAAGAAGACACATTTTCCGTAAGTAATAATTGCAATAACATATGTATATCTTAGATCATGTATTTTCATATTATTAAACTGATACATATTTCATTTTCGCTCATTTATTTCAAGCAGACAGCGTCATTTTCATTGAAAAAACATGTCTTATTTTTTGTGTTGCCTTTTTTGTTTGGTTTGTTTGTTTGTTTGTTTATTTATTTACAATATGTCATGACCGTTTTTCCGGTCACTTTCGGTTTTCCAAAGTTAAACATATCGACTTTGTTTAAAAAAAGGTTTTAAAAGGTTTACGTCGTATATTGTATAACGTTATCGATTTTTTTAAAACTAAACAATTTTCGCGAATCTTTAGGCCAAAAAATGAAATATTGTTTGCTTCCCCTCCTGCTACCAACCCGTCACAGCTTACCAAAAATTGTTAAATTGCCAAACAAAGACATAGGAGGATATGTGCAAGTTTTTTCTATAAATACATGATTATGTTCATCCCGTTTTGTATGAAAATAATATTTCATGAAGTGAGCGGTAGCACGCAGTGAAATATCGTTATAATTTTCATTGCCCACAAATTTGAAAACAAAATCATGTATTTTAATAGAAAAACTTAATTTTCTGTTTTTATATACTTTTTTATCTTTGACATTAAAATTTGAAAAACTTTCCTTTAATTTTTGTGTGACTGGTCAAATTAAAAGAAGTTAGTCCGCAAGACACCAGTGAAAATACGGAAAATATGTTTCACTGCAGTGAAAAATAAATTTTTACAGTGAAAATACAGAAAATGAAAATATGCATTTTATTTCATCAATATTTCTCAATATTTCATCTATAGGTATATAATAAAAAAAATTATTTTTACAAAATAAAAGGCTAGGTTCAGTCTGTAAATGAGAATCACTTGTTTATATCTGTTTTATGTTTTTAAATATGCAAACTGGGATAAATGCAGAATTTACCGAAAAAAACATTAACACTTTGATTTTATTTTTTTATAAGAGATGCTTGGCATTCACAATTTGTTTTGAAATCCCAACGATTTTAGATAGAAAAAAAAAGAATTGAAAAAATATTTTGGATTAAAGAGAAATATATTTATACCTACCTATCAAAAATTGCATGAGTTGCGGGAGGGGGACAAAGAAAATGTTAAAGACAGCCTAAACATACCTTGTTTAAGAGCAGAATTTGATTTCGTTCGGTGCTTTGAGGGTCTATTTCCAGTGAACGCTGTACAAAAGTGAGAACAGTAAAGGATTCGTTCAGACCTGACAAATATTAAAACCATGTATACCTCCGCATTGTGACGAAAAAATTGCTATCTATCTATATTAACAACTATAGTTGTTAACCTCATAACTATATATGGAGTAGACTCCTTTCTCTATCTAAATTAACAGTGTTTATTCTGGGATTTGTCCTGTTTTTGTTTGGGGTCCGCCTGGGCTCCTTGCCGTTGGTTTTTGTTGCTGGGTCGTGTGGGGGTTGCGTTCATTGAACGTCGCCTTTCCTTGTTAATCTTGTTTATCATATCTTATATAAAACATTAAATAGGTAAAACGGTTTAAAGCAAACATTTCGTTATCACATTTTCACTTAGCTTATAAACCTTACATTAATAAACCTGACAAATATAAGCTAAGTGTAAATGTGATAACGAAATGTTTGCTTTGATCCGTTTTACAATTTAATGTTTTATATAAGGCTTCTTAAACTAAAAAAAATAACGCGTTAAATCTTACGAATCACTTCTATATATTGTTCAGAAATACAAGTTTTCTACAGATATCATTCATGTCAGTAGAAAATAATGTTTTGAATGGAATTTTGGTTATGTTCTTTAAGTGGGGCATAATGTACATGAAACAAACTTTACATATCCTTAAAAGTATCATTAAAAAATAAAAACAAAATGCTTCAACGACGATTTTGAAAATCAAAATATTCATTTCAGAAAAGACGCATTGCCAATAAGAATACAACTATTTTTTATATTATTTCATAACCTGTTTATATGAACATTAAATCGTTTTATTCACTCATTCTGAATGACCAAAGCGAAGCAATATCTGTATTGACGTGCTAACTCCTGTCATTTCTATAAATAACTTAGATCGACTGAAGCGATAAATTTGTTTATTACATTCAAGCAGTAGTCTTAACAATAAAATTACCGACTTAAAATCACAAAATTTGTATAGTACTATTTGTAGTTAAGCAAAACAGAAACATGATATCTTTATTGATAGACGTGTTGGCTTGTATGTTTAATCTATAAATATAAAAGTCCAGACATGTTTGAATTTCATGTGTATAGTATAGACTCAAAGGACAGTCGAAATGATATTTAAAACCAAACATGTAACTGAAAAAGTAATATGATTTATATAAAGATGTAGGGCTCGTAGTCAGGCCTATAACTAGTAATTCCTACCCAATACCCCCTATACAACTAAATAAAATTTAAATGTTTTAACAAGTTTTAAAAGTTTTTAGATTTTCCTAGAAGATCATAGACCTATGTGGTACAATATGCAAAATATATAATATGGCAAACGTGCAAAGTTGACATGATCTCTTATATGCATTACAGTAGCATATTTTACATAGGAAATGAAAACATATATATTCACCTATTACATGATGTACATGTTTATAATAATTCACATTTTCGTCGTATGTGTCAAAAGTATATATGCAACATAAGTTTTTAAAGTGTGACAAAAATCCAATTGTACTGACTTCATTTAGATTAGATTTATCACTAGTGAAGTAGATAATTTGAAAGATTATTTAAAATCTATATCAATTGAATATTGAATTAAATCATGTTGATAACGAAAGTGTGAATTTTACATACATTTTTTTATACTGCATAATATGTAAAAAATACGGGAGATAATTGCTTTTGTCTTATCGCTCGACCTGTAAATCGAGTTATGTAACATCCACCGCACTATAGCTTTAACAATATATTGACAAACAGTATAATTTCTTAACATAATTAACTGCAATTATCTAATAAAATGGAACAAATTTGTATATAAATGTGTATTGTCCAGACATTTTTTTTCTAGTAAACTACTTTGTATGAAGAATAGTTCGAAAACTTAAGGGGCATAATCTTGTCAAAAGTGAAATACAAGATTAGCCTCCCGGTAAGTTACTCTATAGTCTAAAGATGTATGTTTACTTATGTATATCCTCATTCATCAATGACAAGATATGAGGAGGAATAATTAGATAACAGCAGTTACGCTTGTAAAATAACATCTAGATATACATATATTTGAGCTGTGAAAATTATATTAATTTATATAGGATGTATCACACATTTATATGAAATATCACATATTCATATGACTTACATATATTTAAGAATTCTAACACTCACGTGATTTTGTCACTATAGACAAAGAAGGAAAAAAACTGGTGTTAAACTGCCAATAAACACAGGTTAGGGACTACTTGCATAAGCGCTGTTATGTTTTCACCCTCGATTGTATAGTTTTCAAAGCATTTTAAAGCAACAATAAAAAGCATTTTTATTTATATTTTCAGTTCGTTTAATTTTTTTCTTTTCATACAATATTAAGATAATATCTCACATACACTAACGCCACATATTAGATCCATATCAGTTAATAAATATTTTGACAAAACGGCGCCAATCCGTAAGCAGCGTAATGACGTCATCCTAAGTAAACAACTCATTCATAAACAAGCTGACGTTATTTCGTACATACAAGAATGATAAATTGGACACTGATATAAACTATGGTGGCATATTTCTGCCACCAGATAACCTGATAACTTACTAGTTAATTAAGAGGTTAAGTAGTTACGTAACTAGTTAACCTGATACCTAACTAGCTTAATTTAATTAAGACGTTAACTAGTTACGTAACTACTTCTTGTTAAAGAATGACACGATTTTTTTTTTTGTTTTTACTCTATTAAATCACCTTTTACTACACAAGCACACCGAACAATTAACCTTTAATATATTTTCACAGTTTTCATCGCCGATAACAACTTCAAAAACCTAATCGTATTTGTTTTAAAATTATGGAACGAAAGAGATAATGATAGCAGCAACACCTCTAAAAAAACTTATTGAAAGTTTTTCTGTTCAACTTTGTTGTTTTAATCCCCCAGTTATGACATTAAAGTGTGAAATTAAGAAATTATCGACAATATTATTGATCATTTCGGGGGTTTTTGATACAAAGTAACCTTGACCTCTGCCGTAAACTGGAGTTAATGTCGAAAACTAGGGACAACTGTTGTTTACATCACGTGTCAAAAGATTTCAGCAATATACACGCATGTCAATATCAAGTGAGAAAGTGCCCGCGGTCGTATTTATGGGTTTCCAAATGTACAAAATTTACGAAATGGGACTGAATTTACTGGTCGCATTACGGAATAACGGGGTGGTCTCAAAATCGGGATTAGCGACCATTAAAATAAAGAATAAAAATTTCGGGTCTTTAAAAAATCGTTCGTATTAGCGGGTTGGTCTCAAAAACGGGGTGGTCGTAAAGCGGGTTTTTACTGTAGTTTGGTATCAGGTTAACTAGTTACGTAACTAGTTAACCTGATAACCAACTAGTTAATTATCAGGTTAACTAGTTACGTAACTAGTTAACCTCTTAATTAACTAGTTAGTTATATGGTTATCTGGTGGCAGAAATGTGCCACCATAATAAACACAATACGACGTAAGTTCTTATTGTTGAAAACTTGATAAAATAACGTTTTTTTTTCTTATTATTTCTTTTGTTTGATAATTTCTATATCTTCGAAACAGTAGGGTGCGAAAATCGAACAGCGTTATACGAAAATCGGCACCGGAAGTTATTTCCGCTTGAAAAATAACATTAGTGATTTTCCTTATTTTATTGTGTTAGAATCGAAATAACATCGGCCTGAGAGGCGTTTATCGGCTTTTTAACACCGGTTTTGTCGTTTTCATGCGAGAAAATTAATTATACAAGATATTTTGCTTCTCTTTACACATCATGCATTAAAAAAATGTTAACATTCTTCTTCTACCTTTAATAAAAACATAACTAACTTACATTTAAATTCGGACACTCAAACTTGTTAAAAATTTTTTTTTTTTTTAGTTTAAACATAGTTTATTTCGAACAAATTCACAATATATATACAGACAATAATGTACACAATACAAACATAATATGCTGAAAAAGGATTGGGTCCGAAAGCTGAGCTTATAAAGGCCTTCTCCTTATAGATTTACAATGCATAAAATACGGTATGACAGTATATGTGACTTGCTTGAAATATATCTGATTTTACATTGTTTTTAAGAAGTTAAAGTCAAAATTGTTTCTAACATTTAGTTATAATGTAAAGCAAAAATTAATACAAAAAAAATGAATGAGAATACAAGACTGCATCATTTGTTATATAAAATTAAAGAGAAATAACGTAAATTAAGATAGAAAGAAATGAAGTAAGAAACTTTCAGCAAAATAGAAAAGAAGAAGAAATAAATTAAATGTGGATCATTCGGATAATTCGGCGATTTAGATGGGAAGGATTTATTGATTTGAGGTGATGTGAATATGCTTAGAGAATCTCCTGCTTTCTCGGATGTATGTATGAACGGCTTCAAACAGTCTTCTGTTTGCATCATCACTAATGTTTGGGTCTCCATTTAATAACTTTTGAGAGTTGCTGAACAAATAGTAGATATAGTGTTAAGAAAAGAGGCCCTGCTGTCAGCATAGCGGTGACATTCAAAGAAAAAGTGGTAATTACTTTCCACTATGCCACACTGACAAAGTGGAGATGGAGAAATATTTTTCTTAAATAGATGCTGATTTAGTGAACTACATTCAGTACGAAGTCGAGCATGAAAGATCTGCCATTTTCTATCGCCTTCATAGAAATAAATCGGACAACTAGAGCTGCTTCGTCTCAAATGGGATTTTAAAGCAAACAGTGAACGTGAATTTTGCACTTCAGTTGGAAGGGCGTTCCATTTATTCAGAGCAGTTGGAAGAAAAGCATTTTGATAAAGAGTAGTTTCGTGTTCGAATAGTCTGAATATTTGTAGCATTGCGTAGATCGTACCTTGAATTTTCGCCTACAGTAGGTGGAAGTAAAGAACACAAGTAATCTGGTGTTAAGCCATTTTTTCATTTTTATAAAGTAAGATAAGCATATGATTATTTCTTCGAGATTCTAAGGATTCCAAGGAACTTCACTATGGAGTTTTTCTAATGATACAAGTTTTGTAGCACCGCACACAATACGAGACGCTTCATTTTGAATTTTGTCAAGCTCAAGTTTCTCATATTGTGTGCAGTTTAGATAGACAACATCGGCGCCGTATTCCAAAAGCGGTCGGATGAAAGTTAAATATATCACTTCAAGAGTATCTACGGTCAAGCTGAAACTTCAATTTCCTCATGATGTGTATCCTCTTCCAGGCTCGTTCTGTTAATATAGTGAATGTGACAATGCCACGAGCAATCGTCTGAAAGGTGGATGCCAAGATGTTTGTGGACTGTTTACAGTTGTTATTTGTTGGTTATGCATTAGAAGTGAAGAGTGAAAGGGTTTATTTCTTTTACGAGAGATAACCATAGATTCAGACTTCGATGGATTGAAAGTAACTAGCCATTTTTTCAGCCCAAGCTGATATCTTGTCTATATCAGATTGAAGTGTTTCAGCAGCAGAAGCAGGGTTGTCAACAATAATATGTAAACTTGTATCGTCAGCAAAAAGATTGATTTTTAGAGCCTTATCTTCCACGATGTCATTGATGAAAAACAAGAAATAGTAGCGGCCAAGGATGGAGCCTTGGGGTACTCCAGCCTTTACTATCGACCAGTCTGATTGGACCCCAGGTAGGATAACCGCCTGGTGCCTGTTACTTAGATAGTCAGAAAACCAGTTAAGTAGACAACGTCTATTCCAGCAGCTTTCAGCTTAAAGAGAAGACCTTTGTGCCAGACTTTTTATCAAAAACGCTTTACTTATGTCAAAGAACACAGCTCTAACTTCTAATCCGTCATCTAAAGCTTTTACAGAATGTGTTGTACAAGTACGTTTAACTGGTTTACCGTTGAGTCACCTGGTCTGAAGCCTGACTGTACGGATGAAAGAAAGTTATTATCTTGAAGAAAATTAAAAAGATACTTAAATATAATACGTTCAAAAACCTTTTCTATGCAGCACAACAGGGAAATCGGACGATAGTTATTTGGAACAGATGGATCACCTTTTTTAAAGACAGCACACACATTTGGGCCTTTTTCCATGTAAATGGTATTTTACAAGTCAGAAGAGACTGATTGAACATCGAACATAGGGGAAATTTAATAACTGAAGCAGTTTCCGCAGTATTCGGTTTACTGACCCCATCAGGACCTGAAGCTTTGTTTGTTTTAAGTGACAGCAGAGCGTCTTCAACATCCTGAGGAGAGATAGAAATGGAACAAAGTGTGTTTATAGGCATATTACAATCATTAAAAGGAAGTTCTTTATCAGAATTATTTAGCGACGACTGGCTACAGAAAAAAGTCATTCAAAAGGTCAGATTTCAATTTTTGAATCAAAAACAAGTTCACCGTTGATTGGGTTTTTAAGTGGAGGAATGCTTTTGTTTATCAGTGGGAGAGATAAAGTATTTGATTAGTTTCCACCAGTCCTTCTGTGTAGTACAGTCTGACTTGAGAGACTCTGCCATTTGTAAGAAGTGGTTATGTTTAGCCGTGCGTATAAGTGTAACGATTTTATTACGGAGTTGTCTAAATTTGTACCAATGGTGCGAGTTCTGTGGAGTATTTGGCTCTGTTGTAATATTTTTTGCGCTTATGTATTAGTTTCTTTATTTCTGTTTGTAATCACGGAGCATCGTTAGGCTTAACAGTTACTTGCTCGTTGGGATGAATGATTTAGATAGTTCTAGGAGTTTGTTTGTAAATGAGGAAGTATAGATATTGATGTCATCTGTTTTTCAACTGATTCCATTCGGTGTTACTAATGCTGTTTCGGGAGAGAGACATAGTCTCCTTGATCGTACAGCCATACATGTCGTTGGAATGATTTGTTTGTGGTTTCTTGAAAGAGAATAGAGAGTATATAGGGCAGTGAAATCTCTGATTTTGGTCAAGGATCGGCTCTCCAACTCCCGATGCAATTACTCTGTGGTACAGGATACAAGAAATAGATCCAGTAATGAACTAGAAGATTCGGTTGAAATGTGTTGGTTCTGAAATAAGTTGTTCTAGATTAAACTGCTGGCATATATAATTTAGTTTGCGGGCCATTGTGGGTTAGAGTCATTGAAATTAAAGTCTCCTGTAACAATTATATCAGATATCCCAGTGTCAGTGCCTGACTGAGTGAGAATTCTATTAAGTTAGTATAGTTGGAGTCTGAGTTTGGAGTGTCGATAGAAAACAGCAAACAGGATACGTTTTGGAATGTGAAGGCATCAGTTCAATCCAAATACACTCAAGGACATTGGGTTCAAGATCAGATTTCTTATGTAGTGTTAAAGTATTTCTTAAATAAACAATTACACCACCATAAGAATTCTCTATTCTATCCTTCCTCTCAGGCGCATGGAATTGTTAAGTGCTATTTCATTGCAAGGAGTATTGAGCTAAGCCACGTTTCACTGAAAGCAAGGACATCAAACATACCAAACTCAGATTCTAAGATATCTATCTTGTTAAGGAGGCTTTGAACATTATACTGTAATATTGAAAGGCATCTACTGTTTCTCAATCAATTCTGATATTGTACTTTGATACTGAGGAAAATGAAGATGAACTAGTGGTTGACGAATCCGGACCAGGGTTAAGATGGACGTCGCCAGCTCTCAGAATGAGGCAAAATACCCAAAGGACACAAACGGCAAATGAAAGAGCAATCATAAGAAATTTGGTGAAAGTTGAATTACGAGTAGAGTTAGAACCTGGTAACATATGTCTTTGTGGGTACATAATATTGTGTTTCGCTTGGATCATAAGATGAGCAAGCACCGAATATGTAATTATTACATTAGACATAACGGGGAGTAGTACCATGATATGCAGGAGAATTGAATATTTCCATGGGCTAGCGTAATGTTGTTAAAAGTTGCAAATTAACTGTGTTGATCGGCCATTTTGTCGAACATGACAGCGGAACAATACGGTGTAGGTTTTCGTACTTTCGTTTTCCACCGACAAGTTGTTTTGGGGCTTTTTAATTATTATTTTCATTTTTATTTTCATTTTTTTTTTGGGGGGGGGGGTGGAATGGGGGGGGGGTATATTGCAACAAGACTGGAAGAGCCTCTTCGGTAAATCGACTGTTGATAAAAATAATTTAAAACACTAAGCCTGTTAAAGTTTTAAGAACGTATGTACGCCTGACCAATTTATTTTGTAAATACCGAATAATACGTACTAAAAAAAACTTTAACCTATACTGAATGTTTAACTTGGTAATATTTGTCCACTTTTATTATAAATCATCACGCAAAAATCGAAAAGAAAGATACTTTTAGGGTTGTAAATCGACGAAATTTAATCCGTCTAGTAAACCGACAGTTTTATACAAAAGAAAATAAAACATTCAATTAGTGTTTATTAGTAAACATAAAATTTTAATAAATCAAATTAGTCTTAATGTTTAATTTTGTAAATGCTTACTAAAACACTTAATTGTATTTAAAATGTCTGTGTATTAAATTAAATATTTTTCAAAGAAAAAAAGTGGTGCTCGAAATATAAACCGATGTTTGTGATTATAAAGACAGAAACAATTTAAGTTTAAAGTAAATATCTATAGAAATAACGACGTAACATTATTTCATGGAAGTAACTGTTTTTGATTGTATTATCCTGGAAATATGAATAAAGTTGGGAACATATATATTAATTTAAAGTCAATATTTAACAGATGCAAAAACAACATTTAGCTAACAGTCCAATTCAGCAAAAATGATTGATGTTTAAGAAATATAATTATATAAAACTGTTATCCAATTTCCTACTTGGACAGCCTAATGAAAAAAATCCTTAAATTTACTGAAATGGGTGCCTGTTTTCAAAGTTTCAAAATTATTCTTTTTCAAAAGTCTATAGTGGTTAATTATGCAAAATATTAAATACTTTACCGTCTAGTTTTAATGTTATTGTACTTTGAAAATATCAGGTAGCATATTTGTTATTGGATTTATCATTATTTAGCTAATAAATACCTAAATTAATTAAACAATTAAAATTAAACTTTTTTTTCTTCGCAAAAGGGATATTGAAGATACATTTATAATATTAAAAGAATAAAGACCTTATTGAGGTTTGAACCCACGGCCCTAAGTTCAATCTATTTAACAGTTGAATACTCTTCAAAACCCAGTAATGCCGGAATGTGAAAATGACACACGATTCGTGCAATAAATAGCGCAGAATTATGCAATAAATGGCGGATACCTGACAGGATTTTCCAACGCGGTAAATAAACTGGCCAATATATTTTTTATTTAACCGAACTGAAAAAAACCAGAAGCCGCATACGGCTGCGAAGACATAATTCTTTAAGATTATTTCCACGACATTGTTTACTTTTCAAGATCATTCGTGAAAATGATGGCTTGACCACCGTTTGGAGCGAGATTTTGGCTTTTTGTCGGCTCTTATAAGTACAACAATGCATATTTTTCCGTATAATTTCGATTTTCGATAGACAAGTGACATAAACCTAACTTCATGTGATATAGAAAATTGAAAAAAAAACAGATACAATGTGATAAATAGAGAATATTGAATGAGTGTAAGTTCAATACTGAATTTATTGCACGAGTTGAATAAAATTATATTATGCGAGCCTCTGGCGAGCATAATATTATTTTATTCAACGAGTGCAATAAATTCAGCAATTAACTTACACGAATTTAATATTCTATTTATCACATACCCAAAATAAAGACCGTTTAAAGTGAAATAAGAGTCATTTTTCATTGACGCGCCTATAGTATAACGCTAACATTTAGCGCGTCTTTACACTATGTTTGTATAACGCTAATGACGTCACGTCAAAATATATGCACGGCCGTGCAATACCATATTTACGGAGTCGCAAAATCGGCACGGGTGTGTGATAAAAACCGTTTTTATTAGGTAACGCCGATGTACGTGAATTGTGCTTCGCGGTAACGCCGGAAAACGTGAACTGATACACAAATATAACGTCTCTTATAGGCAAATATAAGTTATTTGCGACCTATAGTCAATGTATTTTCTTCCTAACTTACATGTACAATGTATATGATAATTACATCTTGACAAACTTTCAACATTTTGATTGCATATTGCAACTTAGTACAATTTGACAATTGTTTCCTGAAATAAAATTCTTATTTGTGAACCTTCTGCCCACGTCTGATCTTGTAAGAAAATAAGAACAATAAACTTAGTTTGCAAATGAATTGAATATAAAAATAATAGAAAACAATCAAGAGAAGAAGTGTCTGTATATTTTATGCCCGAAATAATGCACTAGTAAAGCTTGAAAGTTTCCATATGTCCTTTCTTGTGTTGGCTGCAATGTGAAACCAAGCAAAAACAAATATTTGGCTGTAGCAATATGCTTGCAGTCCTGATGAGGGATAAAGAGTAATGTCTTTGCAGCCGTATGCAGCTGCTCATTTTTTTCAGTTCGGTTAAATAAAAAAATATATTGTCCAGTTTATTTACCGCGTTGGAAATCCTGTCAGGTAGCCGCCATTTATTGCACAATTCTGCGTTACTTATTGCACGAATCGTGCGTTATTTTCACATTCCGGCGTTACTGGATATACACGGTGCATTAAGATGGGCATACTGTCCTAGGATGATAACTTGAGCCTTTGTTTACATAACAAAGACCAATAACAATGCGAAAAATAGGTGAGGCAGATCAATGCTACAACCTATAAAAATTAAAATAAAACTACATAATCATTTGTTAGCGCAGTAGGTAGAGCAACCGTGTCGGTAATGCGTTTTTGCAGAAGTTCGACTACTGGTAAGACACTTCTTTTTTACCTCAGAAAACAAGTTTGACCGTTTTTTTCATATACATACATGAATATGATATCGAATATTTTATTACACTGCGATCAAAAAATACAATAAGAAAATAGAATGGAATTTAAAAAAAAAATAAATATATACTATAAAATATATATTATAAGAAGAAAACAAAAAGGAAAACGAAAAATAAATAAAGAATAATGATAAAAAAACAGAGTAAGAAGAAAAAACTGTGGTTATAAAATGACACTAAGTTGGGTTCGAACCTATGAGTACAAAACACTAATAGTTACAATTACTCCGACCTACCGACAGAGCCATAATGGTAATACACAAACGATTCTGTAAGAATAATGCTATATAGTATATGTAAGTGTATACTTTACGATATCGGCTAATTATCCAGATAACCCCGTTTTTCGACTTTCCCATGTACCGTTAAGACCAAATTATCATCTTAGGACAGTACCTTAAGTTTGACCGTTAAAGCTAAAAATAGATTTCGTAACATGCTTACGGTATTACGAAAGGAGGGGAATAATGTATCTCAAAATGATATGTTTATGTCTGAAAGTTACCAATCCATGTTGTATGTTGATTGCATATTAGATTTTTCCATCTTCTATGTACAGAAATGCAAAATTTTAAAAGTATTTATGTCTTTGTCAGGAATAGTATTGAAGATTGTTAATCATTGCTTTTGATATAAGTCTTGTTCAAAATAGCAAATTTTGTGTTATTGATAAGGTAAATATTAAATGCATGTACATGCTTTATAAAAACATCAAATTATTAGTCGTTTCTGTCTTTATGACCGTATGCAAAGTGAAAAGTGCTTGCTTGTTTATTTCGTAAATGTGATTTATTTTTGTGATGATTAAAATTTATTTCCACTAAAATTTTAGAAAAAGTCTTTTTGTCCTTTTAAGTCAATACAGACATGCAGTAGCATACATTGCATGTATATGCATGTATATGTTGTACATGGCAAATGTTTTATATGAATTATACTTAATCATTGCGCTTTATGTCAAATCAAGTAAAACAGTTCATGTTTACTTGATGGGTTTATTTATTATACCCCCACCACAAAATGTGGGGGGGGGGGGGGCTATAATGGATTCGCTTTGTTGCGTCGGTCGGTCGGTCCGTCGGTCGGTCCGTCGGTCCGTCTCCATTTTCGTGTCCGCTCTATAACTCCTATACCAATTGAAGGATTTTCTTCAAACTTGGCACTAATGTTCACCTCAACAAGAGGATGTGCAGAACCCATGTTGCTCATGTGTCAGCTCAAGGTCAAGGTCACAATTGAAGGTCAAATATCAAACACAATCAAATATTAGACAGTATGTCGTGTCCGCTCTGTAAGTCCTACAATAATTGAAGGATTTTCTTCAAACTTGGCTCAAATGTTCACCTCAACAAGGGGATGTGCAGAACAAATGTTGTCTTTGTGTAGGCTCAAGGTCAAGGTCACAAATGAAGGTCAAATATCAAACAATCAAATATTAGACAGTATGTCGTGTCCGCTCTGTAACTCCTACACTTATTGAAAGATTTACTTCAAACTTGGCTCAAATATTCACCTTAACAAGGGGATGTGCAGAACCTATGTTGCTTATGTGTCAGCTCAAGGTCAAGGTCACAATTGAAGATCAAATATCAAACAAACAAATAATAGACAGTATGTCGTGTCCACTCTGTAAGTCCTACACTTATTGAATGATTTTCTTCAATCTTGGCTCAAATGTTCACCTCAACAAGGAAATGTGCAGAACCCATGTCACCCTTTTGCCGGCTTCAGGTCAAGGTCACACTTGAAGGTCAAAAATTGACTTAGAAAATATTCTTAAATTTTAACATTTATATGAATATTTCTGAATCTAGAAAAGGTATTTGCTTGAAACTTAAAATATATATGAAAGGTCACAATGAAGATATGCTGGTCAAGTTTCATAACTCTGTATTGCATTTTAACAAAGTTATGCCCCTTTTTTGAGTCTTTAAATTTACATACAATTAATACTAGACAATATGTTGTGTCCACTCTATAAATTCTTTACTAATGGAAGGATTTTCTTCAAATTTACTCAAATGTTCACCCCAACTGGGCGATGTGCAGAATCCATCTTACCCTGGTGCCAGCTGAAAGTCAAGGCCACACTTTAAGGTCAAAAATTGACTTATAAAAAGTTTAATATTGGGAAAATGAAAGGTTATTTGTAACTGTTTCGAACATGATTTGATAATGAATATTTATACTTTTACCTGTACAATTAGTCTTTTTTTCACCAGAGATAATTTCTTTTTATGTATTTGCGCCACTTAAGTTATTCCCTTTACCACCTTTCCAAGTCGTCTTCTGTCAAGGACATTGGTGGGGGTATGAATCACATTCAGCGATAGTTCTAGTCTAATTTAAGAACGATAATTCTATCCCCGGGGACTGTATGTTTAACGCTATCACGGCATTTCGGAGTGGTTAATTCCCAGGGATCTCTTTATGTCTAATTCTATCCCGGCTAATACACATCTCTTTATTATAAATGTTATCAAATATTTTCTATTTCAATATGATATACAATATCGTAGTTCTATTAATGACATGTGTTGTGATTTTATAAATGAATGTGGAATATACCTGTATTTTGATAATAACCTTGACTAAAGAGTAAAATATAAGTCTGCATTGTTAGCTCCACTATTCGATAAGAATAAGTAGAGCTATTGTAGTCACCCGAGCGTCGGCGTCTGCGTCGGTGTCGGCGTCGGCGTAACCACTTATGTTAATGTTTTTGTAATAACTCAAATATATTCAAAGTCTATTGACATATGGCTTTAAAACTTTGCACACTTGTTCACCATTATAACCCCAACCTGTAGACAGGAGGAAGTAACTGTATCAAGCAACTGTATCAAGCATTTTGACAGAATTATGCCCCCGTGCAAAAATACGAAGAGAAACTGAGACATTTTTAATCATTTCTATGGACAATGCAGATGTAGTACATTATATGATTTGATATATTTTTTTTTTCTTGATCAATTTTAGGGCGGACATTTGGAATTTCTTTTAAATAAATGATTCAGCGCAACTGTTTTTTACGATTGCAAAAGCACGCTATCGTACGGTGTTCCGTTAGGACCACTGCGTTTTCTTGGAGAACGAAAGCGCGAATAATGGCAGTACGATGATGACATTACGATGACGACAGTATGATGGTGAGAATACGTCAATGCGATTGAGACAGTACGACAATACGATGATGACACTTACGACAATACGTTGGCGATAGAATACGGTAGTGACAATACGACAGTACGATGGTGACAGTACGAAAGTACGATGGTGACAGTTACGACAGTACGATGGTGACAGTACGATGATGGCAGAACGACAGTACGATGGTGACTGTTACAACAATACGATGGTGACAGTAGGATAGTATGATGTTGACAATACGACAGTACGATGGTGACAGTACGACAGTACGATGGTTACAATACGACATTACGATGGTGACAGAAAGACAGTATGATTGTGACAGTACGACAGTACGATGGTTACTACGACATTACGATGGTTACAGTACGACAGTACGATGGTTACAGTACGACAGTACGATGGTTACAATACGACATTACGATGGTTACAGTACGACAGTACGATGGTAACAGTTACTGTCATGTTTCGCGATTTTCGTTCTTAAAGAAAATGCGCTTGCCCTGACGTTACACCATATTATCGGGTCAAGCATGAACTTTCATTCACTTGACATTAAGGTATTGGATGGCTAATGGAATATCTTCTTTCTAAAGAGTATTCTTTTTCATTGAGGAGACAGTGTTTCGATAGGGAATGAGTTCAAACCCCAGATGATACAATATTTTTTTAATTTTTTGTTCTTTTTTCATCAGATGATTATTTTCTTTCTTTATTTACACCTAAAATTTGTAATTGAGAAAAATTGAAGTTTTATGTATATTAATTTTTACTTTGAAATTTATTAAATTTGATAGCATAGCGAATTGAAATGATTATAATTTTAAAATCGGCATGGTAAACTTTCTTCATATTTTGCACAAATGTTAAGAATAGTTTCTAGATAATTATTATTGAAAAATATTTGATGCCCCGATTATATTTGACAATATCTGATGTTTTATCTTACCTCATCCTCTTCTTATTTGAAGTAAAATAACCGGTACCTGTCTCAATAAACAAACCAAAAATCTTTTTTATATACATTTAAAATTGATTGATTTATTTGAAGTTATTTAAAAATATAGTTCATTATAATCACTTTTCGACTTTTTGAATAAGTAAAACTTGTCTACAGATAATGAAAACATAACTGTTGTAACCGATACAAAAGTTGAACTTAAATAAACAAAAGGGTAAATTTTTGTAATTTTTTGTACTTATGTCTAGAGAAGTAAAGTTTAGTCAAGTAAAGTGTAATAATAAATGTATAAAGTTTTAAAAGCCTTTTGAAAAAGTGATATTTATACATCTAATACCTTAACCAGAAGATACCGGGAAAATGCCGTACTGCTAATATTTCAAAATCCTCCCTCAAAAACATTATATAGTTGAAAGAAATTGAAATGACACTTCTAAATGTTCATATTTTAACATTATTGCTCTGAAAACAAACAGTTCGCTTTTCCACCAACGGGAAATACCTTCTTTTATTATACCTCGGAGTTCTTTCACCCGGGTTTTTTTTCTAGTATCACGTGATCGTACAGGACATTATCGCGACCTGTTCTCCGGAACGCACGGAATCTGGGATTTTATCAAACATATAAGGATACGAATAACCGCTTTTGTTTTTATATATGTAGTATTTGGTTTAAACATATTTATTGCATATATTTTAATCATACATTATACATACATTCAGTTTCATAACCATACTAACATAATACACGCAAAAGATTTTGACGGAAGCACTAAGTGCTTATTAAAGTCAATCTCCATTATTGATAAATTACAATATAACTAATACATGGCTGGTAGATCTATGAGCAAGTAAAGAGCATACAAGTAAAATGGTTTCCTGCGGTGAACATTTTAATGATATAAAGATATTTCATTTAACTATTTTCAACATTATTTCGGGGGGGGGGGATAAATAAACGAATAAACGTTTGTAACAGGAACATAGTTAACCATAATCGAACAATATAGAAGAAGGTCTTTGGAAACTGTATGTGACCATTGAAGACCGGAGAAGGTCGAACATCAAACAATTATTTCTTTTTAAGAAAATGATTCAATAGGCTTACCATTTTATGAATAATTCCGAGGAAAAAATAAATAAAGTAAACACACAAGTTTACGCAGAAAACATCTCTATTTATTATGACAGATGCCACTACAAATATTTTAATTTTGTAGATTTTCAGTATAAACAATTTATTGTTTGTAAAATTTGAGATAGATATTGAAGAAACATTGATAATTTTCAAAGACATCGTTCAAGTTTTTCCACCTTAAACGGTAAAATAATTATAGAAAATTAGAAATATCACGTAATCATACATGCCATATCCCCCGCCGGGGGACAAAAACCCCCGATTTTCGACCATGTCTCCCGATCTCCCGCCATGGGATCGAAATCCCCCGATTTTCAAAAATTCAACCAACAAAAATATTAAAGCATCATTTTTACCAATAAACATAATTAAACAATTGACTTAAACAACTTTTACAACTATATATGCCTGAAGTAATATTTCCCCATTAAACAGCAGGGGTCTAACGGATAATTATTGTTAGTTACTCCGACACACTTCAGCTGTCAAGGAATAACAAATTCTCCTTTGATAAACCTGTCAATCAGTGTCAGTATTGCAGGTGCTTAACCAATGACAGCGTCCGATACTGAATGTGTGACGTATCAATTTTTGTTGGGCTATGTAACCCCGCCTTGAGTTTGTTGTCGGCATTGGGTCTTTGAAGTTGATAAGTGCAGATAAAAAATAATGATCAGGCAATAGAATCTCAAAAAATCACAGATTAGCAATGTTTGAAACTATTATTTTTTATGTAACTGTGATCTATGTTGTTGCAAAAATAATATAAACTAGCTTTGTCTCACAGTAAGCAACAAACACTGAGGAGGGATTGAAAGAGGTAAAAATCCGTTTCAATCCGATAAATAATAAATAATACCTGTTTTAACACCCAAAGGGCCAAAATAATTAGGTCCAATTATTATCCAGTAGTCAATACACTCCAAAAATCCTTAACACAACTCTGCATCAATTACACAGTTTACATGTACATACAAGTTTCAAGTGACGTAGTGTCTAGACTCCCTACTGCCATATAAGGCAATCGATGTGTGTTAACAAATTGAGGAATGACCTGAGTAAACTGGATTAAGATTTGTGTCAGATTTGTTTTTATTGTACTGTTTATGAAGTGTCAACGGAAAAATTTTAAGACAGCATTTTTTTATTTCACCTTTCTATGGCTACTAAAATTCTCCGTGAAAATGTTGATACCTTTCATTTAAAGAGGAAAATCTTTACCTTTCATTTAAAGAGAAAAAACGTTGGCTGTTATTTATTTTAATGATTTTGAATGCATCAAATTCAAGTTATTTGTACTAAAATGATTCAATATATATCTGATATTAAAATGTATTTTATATGATGAACATGCAATTAATTATATTTGTTTTACAGGGATTCTTATTTTATGTACATCAAATATTTAAAGTACCTATGTTTATTTGCTATTGTTTACATATTATTCTTTCACAGTCATGTATGTTAAAACTTGAAAATATCAAATGATCTTGTAGAAATGTTCATTTTCATAATAAAATGGGGGAAATTTAATTAAATGTTTGCATCGTTTTAAGATTACGACTGGTTTGTGCTTGCTTAAAAATCCCCCTACCTTTGGTCCAAATCCCCGGCTTTTTAAAGCCAAATCTGGGTGGCTGGAAATATGGCATGTATGCGTAATAGATTTTTGTTCTCAATTAGGTGTAATTCGGACTAATTCCCTACAGGTAAATCCGTAACGTACCGGCAAACGGTATTTAGCTAGGTTTTCGAAAAGGTCAATTAACCAATCATATACGGTTTACAGATCACATGCTCCTCCATGTACCAAAAACAGGTCACGTGCTCCTCCATGCCTCAAAAGTTAAACGCGTACCAATACCCTGCGGTCTCCAGACCGCAGGGAATAACAAATGTGTACCACAACCGCTTCTATTGATTGTATACAAAATATTTTTTGAAAAATACACAAAACTAGGTTATGTGGTAAGGCTCTTGCATTATTTGTAATTGATAGATATTTCAATATAATATATTAATAGAAAAAAATAAAGAAAGAGAAAAAGAAGAAGGACTATTAAGATGAAAACCAACGTTTAGAGATGAAGAGACAAATGATTTTTAGCACACAGACAGTATAAAGACTATGATTATTGTTTTTTAAGTGTTTACCAGTGTAATTGTTAAGTCGTAGACAGTACTTTGCAACATTTACTCGTCATGCAAACCTCCCACTATCCATTATGTATTTTTGGACGGCCAGAAATAACTCCGTATTGTCTGATTGAGAAAGAGAAACATCCCCAAACAGAAGAGTATGAAGAGAGACATTTTGAGTGATTTGAAGCACTTTTGTGAGAAGGCATATACGGTGGCAACTATAAAAGTGACATTCGAGAAGATAGTGATTTTAGTGATAGTTGTTTTCAGGTTGTCCACAATGGCAAAGGGGAGATTGGACTATATTACGAGTGAAAATGTGATGATTTAGTTTGCTACAATTCATGCGAAGTCTAGCATGTAAGACCTGTGCCATTCGTGATCCACTGTAAAAATAAGCGGGCGTACTATCACGGACTGGCATAACTTTACTTTTAAAAACTTTTAAAGTGGGTGAATTTCTTACATCTGCTGATAGGTTATTCCAATCGCGAACTGTCACGGGTAAGAAAGAACTGTAATATTGGTTAGTTCGGGAATGTACAGGCCTCAACTGATCTGGGTTTCGAAGGTTGTACGAAGACGTTGATCCAATATTTGGGGGAACGAGATTTGTTAGATTCTCTGGTGCAAGACCATTTATCATCTTATAGAACATTATAAGCCTGTGAACGCGTCGTCTCTCTTCTAGGGATGACCAATTCACTTCCTGTTGAAGTTTATTGAGAGAGACCAGTTTGGTTGCTTCCGATACAATACGAGCACATTCGTTTTGGATCTTGTCAAGGATATCCTCTTCAGCCATAGAGCAATTATTCCATATAACATCAACATATTCTAGAATTGGTCGGATGAAAGAGGTGTATATTACTTCAAGAGATTTCCTATCAAGAGTAAATGTCAGTCTACGCATAATGTGAACCCGTTTCCATGCTTTATTTACTATATAGTTAATGTGTTCATGCCAAGAGCAGTCATTTGAAAGAATGATACCCAGATGTTTGTGGTGTTCTACTTCCGGTATAATTTGGCCATGCATGTTAAGAGATGGGTGGTTTTGCTGATGCATTTTTCTACTTAGCAATAGGCATTCGGACTTTGCAGGATTAAAGTTAACTAACAACGTATATCGGCCCATTTTGTTATTTTTAGGATATCAGATTGGAGGAGTTCTGCAAATCATTAATTTTAACCCCAAATTAAAAGAAAACAATTTAAAAAGGGGCCCTTTTAAAATTAAAACCCCCGGGAAATTAAGTTTCCCCAAAAAATAGGGGCCACAAAAAACCCTTGTGTTGGAGGATAAAATTTTTGAAACAGGGCTTAAAAATTTAAAACCCTTACCGATTTTCCCAGTTTACCCAAAAAAAAGGCTTTGTCCACAAAAATAAATTTTTGGAAAACCAAAAATTTTTAAAAATTTATTGGGGGGGGGGAAAGAAAAACCGTTCCTTTACCCCCTTCCTTAAAAAACCAAATCTAAAAACCCGGGAAAAAAACCGCGCTTTTACCAAAATGTATCCAAATAAAAGGTTAACTGATTTAAAAAGCCGGTTTTGAGTCAAAACCTGGTTTCTAAATTTAAAAAGGGGACTGGGGAAATGGGAAAAAAAACAAAAAAAGCCCGGGGGGGATTTTAGCAATTTAAATTTTTTTTTAAATGATTATGGCTGTGTTTGAAGATAACCTTTCGATGCAAACTGATCAATAAAAGAGAGACATAGAGGATTCGATCAAAGTTTCAGCTGATGATTTCTTTGAGAATAATCGCTGAATGATTTTTTTTGAGAATACCCGCCGTTGTTTATTCCACCTGGGCCCGATGCTGTTCCTGTAGAGAGATTATTTTTAATGCGGTCTTCTATTTTTTGTGCGACTATACGAAACAAGAGATGTTTAGGAGATTAGTTGTTCAGTTGGAGGAGTTGCTTGCGCGGACTTGCTTACCACTACCATTTCAGTAAAAGTTTTTGGCTACCCAAAAATAGTTTTATTCACATTCAGCTTTAATCGAAAAAATCGTGTATAAGAATTGTCAGTATATGGGCTTTTTTAAAAGAGGTATAGGGTTATTGTCTGTATTTGGTGAAAAAAAAAACTTAAGAGTAGACCCACCAAGACTTAGGTGAGAGGTTCGGATTTTAAGTTTGTTTGGCCCATTTGTTTTCATTATAATTTCTAAGTTGAGCTCCGTATTAATTTTGACGGGTCATTCGGAAGTCTCCTTTAAATTTTGCCCAAAGAGGATTCGCTGTTAGTTCCGATTTGGCCTTTCCTGTATGAAAATTTACGTTTTTTAAGCTTTACGGGCTGTGTAATTTTATTTCCTGGGACATCGTTGGGCGTATTTGACAATTTTATTAGGGATACATTTTCTTTCTGAAATTCCCAAAAAATTTTCTTTTTCCTTGGGTTTTATGAATATTGATTCCCCATGGGGAAAAAGAGGCCAGTTTGAATCACCTATTCTTGTTTTAGAGTGTTAAATAGATAAACAAGATCAAAAAAAAAGGGGCGTTCAAATGAAGCAACCCCCCAAAACCCAGCAACCAAAAAACTAGGGCAAGGGGCCCCGGGGGAAAGTCACAACGGTCTAATTCCCCTAATCCTTGAAAAAGAAAAGCAATTTTTTGGGTTGTTAAATTTCAAAAAGAGAAAACTGACATGAAAAACCCCAGCATTTTGGGCAAGAAAAAGGGCACCGACACCCGAAAATAAAAAATTTTCACTTTAGATACAAATATAAGATTAGATCTTAAGTTTGAGTTTTCGGTAAAAAGTTCGGTATTTCATTAATTAAATTGAAAACAAGATGTTCTCCTCCACCCATTGAAGCTATATTTAAAGATGCATAAGATTTTGAGTTTTGAAATTAAAATTCCCGTTGATGAATACATCGAAAAAAACCCAGTATCGACAGCCAGTGAAATAGAGTCTTCTTATTAAGTTATTATATAAATTGAATCACGTTAGGTGGCCTGTAAAAGTTGCCAAAAAGTATCTTTTTGTTGTTATGCAAATGTAACCTCGAACCCCATAAGCATGTCTAGGTTATTGGGTTCAAGAATCAGCCTCTATGCTTGAAGTGAAGATTGTTTTTAACATATATAATAACACCCTCCATGACTGTCTCCGTGTCTGTCCTTTGTGGAGAGGCCCAAATGAAATGAAAGGAATTTTCAGATTTTTCATAGGAGACAAGAATCGCTTAATCAAGTTTCTGGTGAAAGTCTAGAATATCGAAGTCCAACAACTCAACAAGACAATAAATTCTAAATCTTGTTTTGAAATACTTTGAACATTATAAGTACAAAAATAGGTTGGGTTTAAAAAAAGAAAGGGTTTTAAAGAAACGTATTTAGGACCAAAAAACGAATCTTAGGCTTTTTTACTTTTTGGTTTCCCCCAAACCAAAAAGACAAAAGTTCCGAATACAACCCCTAATAAACAATAGGTTTTAGTTAAAACGAAACAGGTTCGGATAAAAAACCTTTTTTGGTTCTGTATGCAAAAAAAGTCAGCTTTAGTTTTGGGTAAATTTCTTTAAAGTAAAAGAAATTAAAAGAAAAAAGGGGAAAAAAAAATACTTTTAAAATGGTTTAAAAAAAAAAGGGGAAAAAAAAAAAGGGTTTTTTAAAAAGGGGGAAATTTTTATGGGGTCTTAAAAATATACATGTACCTTGATTTAAATAAATTTTCCCCTTTTCAGAGTAAAACCCAAAAAAACTGGAAACTAACCCTTTTCAAAGATAAAAGTCATAAACCCAACATTTTATATTTCTCCCAAAAACCCCGACAGTCAACATATGAATAATAAATAAATATCGTGCCGTTTGGGTTTGAAAACAAAAAAAGAAAGGAAAGCAAAAAAGAAAATGAAAAAGAAGATAAAACGTTTAAATTAAAAAACATGGGTTATTTTTGGGGATGCAGTAAAGGGCTATTTTAAAAATTAAAAAAAAGTAAAACAAACTTTCAAATTTTTTGAAAAATACCCAATTTGGTAATCAAATATTATCAAAATGCAAAAATAAGTACTATTTACTAGTCCCATTGACAAACCCCCATAACGAACAGCCCTCCCCGGGACACACAAAACAAATCACGCAAAACACCCTACCCAAAACAACAAAATATATAACGCCCGCAACAACCACAAACATATCACACAAACATATTAACCTTTTAAGTTAAAAATATTGAAACAGTCAATATACATTGAAACTAAGCTACTCACACACACACGCACACATTAGATAATTCATATTGATATTGTTTCTTTTAAATACCGAGACTTTATCAGTACATGTTTACATGAAATATTCACAGAAGCGTATTTACAAAAACAACTGAAACAAGCAACCTAATTAGATTATGAGAATCATATGAGATTATAGTTGTATTTGAATTACATAAACATAGTTACTTCATGAAAGAAAAAGACTTTGAAAATTATGTTGTCAGTAACAGTTCAATATCGTTGTTCCGGTAGCGCATCAAAATTAAAAAAAAATGAATGAATAAAATAAATTTTTTTAAAGGGCCATAACTCTGACAAAAATCATTGAACCCCGGAAATGCCCTGACAATATCAACTAAAATTTTGGGAAATGAAACATTCCCGTAAAGTTTGGGTGAAATTTCAAACCCGTATTTTTGAGGGGTAGTCCGGGCAAGTTTGTGACGGACAGACTGGGAACAGACAGACGGAAAAGACGACGAAAAAATGGGCCCTATAGTCGCCAAATATCTGTGAGGGGACCCCAATAAAAAGTTGCCTTTTTCCCGTTTTTAAATT
Organism: Ruditapes philippinarum; assembly: GCF_026571515.1. Lineage (NCBI taxonomy): Eukaryota > Metazoa > Mollusca > Bivalvia > Venerida > Veneridae > Ruditapes > Ruditapes philippinarum. Next base: position 179,645 of record NW_026863040.1, read on the forward strand.
TGGCCCCTTTTTAACTTTTAAAATTTTTTACCCACCGGCTCCTTTTTTTAAAACGGTCTAATAAATCACTTACCCACCGTTTAAAATTTTTCAAATAGATACCGACCGGGTTTTTTTCTAAATTTTTTTTCTATACAAAAAGAAAAAAATTTAATCGAGAAAACCCTGGGATTACAGTAAACAAAATCACCGTTTAAAAAAAAGCGAATTGGGGGGGGGGGATAATGACCACTTTGAATAGGAAAATGGGTCGATATATATTTTAAAGATTAATTCGAAAATAAATTTAGCGCATACGGCTGAAGTACCCTCATAACATATATTCCAGATTATTTGTGAGAAAAAAACGAACTGGCTACTGTTCTTGGCGTTTGAAGTTTTGTGTTTTCGCCGATATTAATGAAGTATAACAACGCACATTAAGCCTTTCTTTAAAGTATACCTAACGCATTGGCCGAACTATATAGCTTCATAAGATACTAGTTTTCGGTATTTATTTCCACAACTTTGTCTAAATTTGCACAATCCTGCATTATTTTAACAATTCTGCATTATAGGGTATATACGACGATTATAGTATTGGTGCATATCGGATCAAAGTCAACTTCTGCATCTTTCTTTCCCAAAATATTACTTTCAGTGAGAGTATAGTTCATCTTAAGTATAAGACCGTTTTTTCTAATTTATTCCCAGTTATTTTTACATTACAATTTGGATTTTGTATGAAAGCGACTTGCGCTTCCATTCTAGACCGCGTGCTTACATGCGGTCTTATAGCAGATGATGCTAATTAAGAATACACGGAAAGAAAATACTTCTAAACATGGATGAAATTCTAAGAACATTTAAAATCAGCCATCATAAAAAACAACAACAACAAAACCCAACTTACATTACGGTGTAAATACATGTACTACTAATATTTATTCATAGAACCCCGTTTTTTACTTTCCTTTGAAAAAATCGTATATTTTAATTATATTTAAGAAACAGCCTGATCATCTATTTACCATGAAATTTATTATATATAAAGATAAAGTGTTCCGTTTTTTGGTTAGAAAACATTTTTATCTTCCTCAGTATTTGTTAATATTATTAATATGTTATGTATTCATATATCAAAATAATGTTCTTACCTTTTTCCTACTCGACAAGTTCTGTTTTCATTTTCTGTGACTCAACTTAACAAGTACATTACCTAATGAAACCCCACGAAAATCACGAGAATATTCAAATAACACCTGATTTGTACACGAATGAATTACAAGAGCGTAGCGGATTGTATCTTTGCTTGGCTTTGGAATGTTTTCTTAAACATGATAAAGTATATAAGTAATATGTTTTTTGTGAGTAATATTAATGAATACTGAGCTAAAAACTGATGTATGGATAGAAAAACAAAAGAGCATGTAGGTAAGATAGTTACCGCACTCGGAATAGGTCATCATAGTATTTACAGACCCGGTGGCCTTTTAAAAACCTCGATCGCTACGCTCTCTCGGTCTTCAAATCGCCACCCGGGTCTGTAAATACTATGCAGACCTATTCCTCGTACGGTAACTATTACGTACTCATTAGTCACCTACGGATTAGTTGATATATTAAAGCGAAGTGTCATACTTTCCACTTGACCGAGTATGGAAGTACCGGTGCAAGGGTAGATTTCGCCCACTCGTGAAAACGGTCTGTAATGCGGGTACAGAAGAATTTGTGTACATATATATTGACATGGTTGATCTTGTAATATTATATTTAGATATAAAAAGAAACATATTGTGATATTCCTCCTATCAACAAATGATGTGTAAAATGAAATTAAAAATGAAGATTTGTGTAAGTATTACAATTAGTATTTCTATTAATAGTCATTAAACCTGTTTATCTGGTTTATCCTGTTTATCTGGTAACTTGCACTTTACAATACCGTCCATGAACAGAATCAAACCGAGCCTGCAACATTTTCAATTTTGTTGTGTTGGGCTTTCTTTAGGGATTCTGTATTTACCTATTTTAAACATAGTGACAGTAGAACGTAAACTAGACCACGGGAGGTTCCTTTTCCATTATATGAATATAAATATACGTATTGAGTTTTTTCTCGAGGAACTTGACCTCGACTACCCGCCGTGAGTTTTATAATTTTTCATCTATAACACACACATCATCAATTCATTAAATATCTACCGACAAAACGTTGTTTTTTTAATAGATATATCTACTGTGTATATAAAATAGTAATTTATATACACAGTAGATATAACTATTTAAAAAAAGACGTTTTGCCGGTAGATAATTAATAAATTAATAAGTATGCGTGTGTTATAGATAAAAAATAGTAAACTCATAGCGCGTAGTCGGTCACACTAGGTAGTCGATTAAAAAACTTTTTTGCCATCAAATGCCCATTATATGGACTTGACGGCTTCTCAGAAGCGCACATTGAGTAAACGTGATTATGACTGTATCATAGTCTAGACGACTATTAGTATGTACGAATGTTTAGCATTATTTTTACATCATGCAAGAATCGAAAAAAAATCGAAATTCAATACATCTAGTAAACCGACGGTTTTATACAAAAGACTAGCAAATACTAAGTTAGTGTTTAAATTAGTAAGCATTTACTTAAAGAAAATGGTCGAACAGCGCATTTTTAATGTTTAATTTTGTGAATGCTTACTAAAACATTAATCTGTTCTTAAGATGTCTGTGTATTAAATGATTGTTTTTTTTTTCAAATAAAAAGTGGTGCTCGAATTATAAACCGATGTTTGTGATTATAAAGACAAAAATAATTTAAGTTTAAAGTAAATATCTATAGAAATAAAGACGTAACCTTATTTCATGGAAGTTTTTTGTATTATCCTGTAAAATATGGGTAAAGTAGGGAACATATATTTAAGAAATAACATCGGCCGGAGAGGTGTATATCGGCTATTTAACACCGGTTTGGAGTTTTGATGCGTAGGAATTGACCACAAAGGCCGTAGGGCCTGGTGTTTTTAATTTTGTCGCATTCAAAACGGGACCCAAAACCGTTTGTTAAATAGCCGGTATACACCTCTTCCGCCGATGTTTTTCGATTCGTCCCTCCTAACCACGATATTATTTTATTAAAATAAGCGCGGGGAGGAATGAAAGGAAAAAAAACAAATCACCCTTTTGTGTTTATTTTTTTTTTTTTCAAGCGGAAATAACTTCCGGTGCCGAGTTATTTTATCAAGTTTTCAACTATAAAAACTTACGTCGTATTGTGTCTACATCAGTGCCCCATTTATCATTCGTGTATGTATGAAATAACGTCAGCTTGTTTATGAATGAGTTGTTTACTTAGGATGACGTTATTACGCTGCTTACGGATTGGCGCCGTTTTGTCAAAATATTTATTATCTGATATGGATCTAATATGTGGCGTTTTAATAGTGTATGTGAGATATTATTCCCTGCGGTCTGAAGACCGCGCGTTTAACTTTTGAGGCATGGAGGAGCACGTGACCTGTTTTCGGTATATGGAGGAGCATGTGATCTGTAAACCGTACATGATTGGTTAATTGACCTTTTCGAAAACCTAGCTAAATACCGTTTGCCGGTACGTTTCGGATTTACCTCTAGGGAATTAGTCCGAATTACACCTAATTAACAACAAAAAACTATTACGTGATATTTCTAATTTTCTATAATTATTTTACCGTTTAAGGTGGAAAAACTTGAATGATGTGTTTGAAAATTATCAATGTTTCTTTAATATCTATCTCAAATTTTACAAACAATAAAAATTGTTTAAACTGAAAATCTACAAAATTAAAATATTCGTAGTGGCATATGCCATACTAAATAGAGATATTTTCTGCGTAAACTTGTGTGTTTACTTTTTTTTTGCTCGGAATTATTCAGAAAATGGTACTTAATCATTTTCTTACAAAGAAATAATTGTTTTACTTGTATGTTCGACCTTCTCCGGTCTCAGGTCTCTAACGGTCACCAGTTTCCAAAGACCTTCTTCTATATTGATCGATTATTGTCAACTATATTCCTGATACAAACGTTTATTTATTCCCCCAAACAATGTTGATAATAGTTAAATGAAATATCTTTATATCATTAAAAATGTTCCCCGCAGGAAACCATTTTACTTGTTTCGGTATTGTATGAGAAGAAATCATTATACGAACTGAAAATATAAATAAAAATGCTTTTATTGTTGCTTAAAAAGACATTATATAACTATGCAATCGAGGGTGAAAACATAACAACGCATATTCAAGTAGTCCCTAACCGGTGTTTATTGGCAGTTTAACACCCGTTTTTTTCCTTCTCTGTCTACAAACTCCTCACACTGATTACCTCCCTTGGCAGAATTGTATCTCTGTACTGATAAGGGGAGATCAGTGCGTAGGAGATTGCTTTGTCTATAGTGACAAAATCACGTGAGTGTTAGAATTGAAGTTTAAAGTAAACTACTATACTGTAGTAAAAAAGGAAAAAGAAAGTTACAGTTTTAAAAACATTTTGTTGCACAAAAACTTAAAGATCCTATATATTATGTAAATTATTTACACAATTATCAGAAAGGTTATTTGATGGTAAATTCGATAATTTTACGGAAGAAATGATTGATAATACAGAAGGTCTTTCTAAATATTACACAATGGTACGTCATCAGTAACGCATGATCGGTCACGTGACCTTTGTTTTAAAGAAAGCAGAACAGAACAGAACAGATCTTTTATTTCTGATTTGTACATAGTACATCATCATATACATAACATAATAATATTTGAGTAACATGTAATTTTCAGTGCAATCAATATAAAGAAATTAATTAAATAAATAATATAAAGAGATTAATAATTGTAATTGTAACAATTGTCATTGTTCAGATATTTGTTATTAAGCCTCAGTTAAGTGAGGATGAACATATTTAAGAAGAAAAATCAATATAAAACTAATTTTTAATCTATCATTAAACTTTAATTTTAATAAACTAAATTTTGATCTATCATTGAACATTATTTAACATTGTAGTTCTAACAGTCATAGCATTTTCGTAATATAGTGCTAAATTACATAGCTCATTTTTATTATTACTTTGCAGCAATGCAATAAATTTGTACTTACTTGGGTTAACAAAATAATATATTTTAATAAAAAAGGTACGAACACATGTATAACATGGACATATAAGAACAAAATGAAATTCATCTTCTAAGTCTCTTAAAGAACAACATTGACAATACCGTTCATTTCTTTGTATTATATTTCTGGCATATCTACCAGTTTGTATTCTTAAGCTGTGTGCAGAAGTTCTTAATCTAGTAATAAGTCGTCTCAAATGATCAGGCAATATATCTAAATAATTTTCGTAACAAAAACTAATTTTACACACATTATATAATTCCAATACAGAACTTGTTTCTTTAGATACATGCCACCCCTGTATAAAACTCAACTCAACTAAACTCAAATAATTTTATTGCGTTAAACATACAATATATGTTTATAGCACATACAACATAACAATAGGCAGAAGACAATCAAAACAATCAATTATCCGTTGTCTAAATATCGGGATAAAGTTTTTAAATACAATATCATGTGGGTTATTCCAAACATCTGAAAAACCATAGTCACACAAAAGCTTTTTAACATAGGCTACCCAGTTACATAATCCTTTATTACAATCATTTAATGAGCGTAAAATAATATTGTCTGTGTGCAGCAACTTAAACCAATATTTAACAATGCGTACATAACGGGATATGAACAAAGGATATCTTCCCAACTCTCCATATACACTAACAGTACAGGTAGTATTTCTTACTGACAATATATTTTTACAAAATTTTAAATGTATTCTTTCAATTTGTTTTGATTTTGTAAATCCCCATATTTCTGACGAATAACTCAAAATTGAGCCAACAAAAGAATCAAATAGCTGACATAATAACTTTGGTTTAAAACTATACTTTTTACAATTTAAAAACAAAACATTAAGCGCCTTTAAAGCTTTACCTGCAATGTATTCCTGATTTAAAGTAAAATTTCCGGTGTAATTGAAAACTGTTCATAGATAATTAAAATCATTCACATTTTCAATATCATTACCATCATATGTCCAAAACTCATTTCCAGGTAAACCGCCGTTTTTCCTAAATACAACAATTTTAGTTTTATCTGTATTTACTTCTAATCCCCAACTTTTACAATATTCATATAATTTATCTAAATGCATTTGTAATTCTTGAGGCGATTTTCCTAATATAACCATATCATCAGCAAATAATAGTAAAAGTAAGATAATTTCTTCTATATCAAGTCCAGAACTTATGTTATCTTGTAAAAATAATTCTAGGTCTTCTACGAACAGAGAAAAAAGTAGTGGCGACATTATCCCCCCTTGTCTTAAACCTACAGCATACTCTTTAAAGAAAGCAGCTCATCAAGCACAGTAGGTTTTTTTTATATAATTAGCTCATTTGTCACAACGTGAAAAGGTGAGCTTTTTGTGAATCACTTTTCGTCCGTCCGTCCCGTCGTCAGTAAACTTTTTTACTTTAAACGACTTTGCGACCGGCATGGGATCGGACGGGCCTGCGCGTCCGCGCGGTCCTGGTCGGGATCCTGATATACAAGGATGTAATATACAAGGATGTAACATACACTTAGTGTTTTTTCCAACGATACCTTTGAGAATAATATTATTCTGAACGTCGAAATTGTTTTGTTATTAATTTAAAGACAATCTTTGACGTTTTCCCTCCTATAGACGGGTGTTTGACGGCTTTTTGTCCCCCTCCCTTTTGAGGCCTCCAAACAGTGAAAATGCCCTTTTTAGGCCCCAAACATTGTTTTTCGTTTTGAGAAATTTGTTTAAAGAAGAGACCACGTTTTTCAGCGCCGTCCCTCCATCCAAATGTTGCATCAGGGGGTTGCCAGAAGGGAAATGTCCCCTTCTCGTTGGGGGGGGGTGGTTGAATGGGGGGCGGTAGTCCCCTCATCGCGCAAGAAAAGTTTGGACATGTGACAGGCTCAAAATGGCCCCAGGTCGATCTTAGGGTAAACAAGTAACGGACGCTGAAAAAGCCTTTTACTCTATTTCGATTCATTGAGAAGTTGCAGGCACTTTGAAATCAGAATTGATGGGAAAAGAACAAATGCAAAATAGTGATTTTGAAGACCTTCCCCTGTTGTCATGGTAACAGGAAATTTACAATTAAGCATGCTGTTACAGAAGCTATAGTCTATTAACATTTGTGCCAAGTTTCATTAGTATTTGACGCTTTTTCATAGTTTATAGCAGTTTGAACTTGTTAAAGGAAGGCTTTTCAATGAAAAAGGCCAATTTTCGCAATATGCTCATGGGGTAAAAGGTTCAGAGATGTAAAAAACATTGACGCTGACAATGCACCTTCAGCAATTTTTATGACTGTTTTACTCAGAAAGTTTTATGAAATATAATTATATAAAATGTAATCCTACTCCACTCGACTTTCAACACGATCCTTCTTAGAGAGCCTTATGACGAAAAATTCCCTAAATTTACTGAAATGGAGTGCCTGTTTTCAAAGTTTCAAAATTGTTCTTTTTTAAAAAGTATAGTGGTTAATTATGCGAAATATTAAATACGTTACCGTTTAGTTTTAATGTTATTGTACTTTGAAAATGTAAAGTACAGTAAAATGCCACCTAACCATATTTATTATTGGATTTAGCATTATTTAGCCAAAAATACCTAAATTAATTAAACACTTAAAATTGAACTTTTTCTATCTTCGCAAAAGGGATATTGAAGATACATAAATTATATTAAAAGTAAAAAGACATTGGCTTATTGAGGCTTGTACCCACGGCCCTAAGTGCCTATTTGAATACTCTTTAAAACGAAAGTTATATATCCTTAAATTTGACCGACTTGTTATACGTTACATGAGCGATAATATACCTAGATTTATATCATTCTGTGTATGCGTGATTGTGTATCGTGTTACAGCCGGTTTAAAAGGTTTAAGGTAGCACTCCACACTAAATTTCAAGTTTCTGCCGTCAATGTCCTACAAGCAATATGTCTGATAAATCTGATCCCAAACTACACAACCTGGAAAAAGAAAACACATTTTGTTAAGAACATATATGTCATACCATTGCAAATCTGTAATGAAATCATCCCATGTGCGACAGTCAGGCAGTTAAAAAAAATCCAATTCTTTCCGTTAAAGCCAAAAATCTATAGTGGTCCGAGACCGAAAACAACATTTTTCATCCCTCCGGCAAAAAATACCTGCAAATATACGGCCTACAAAAACTCTGTCACTGCTTTAGCAACTCCCTATGCCTGCAAAATATCACAAAGAAATAGGTGCTTGGCCTTTTAGATTTTTAGCTATTGCTGAAAGTTTGTACCCCCCTGTAAAATTACTTGTTTTCACCGTGCATGCTGTTTAAAAGCAATGTTTACAAACAATGGCGACCTTGACATCAATAATTATCAGCATGTGATTTCTAACCATGTTTTCGAATTTGCCAATGATCATATTACATGTCACAAAAAAATATTTCATGCTGAAAATGCATTTTAAAGACAACCAGTCATTTAAATCCACAATAGTCACTATATCCATGGCCATTCGAAGCTGCGGCTTCATTTAGTGTGGTGTGCTGCCTTAAGGTAAAAACGATAGTTTAAAGCTAAAAATAGATTTCATAGTGTTTAAAGCTCTCCGTGCGTATGTACATACGGTATTACGAAAGGAGGGGAATATCCATCAAAAGTATGTGTATCTTAATTTCTTAGTCTCTCTTGTAGTGAATCAAATGGATAAATAATGTAGTGACAGACAGATTAATGAGCGTGTATCTTATTAAACATTGGCATACTACGTTGTCAATCTAAAACTTCATTTATAGGCACTTTACTTTATAAGAGACAAATCACTGATGTATGAAGGGATTTCAGTAATTCTCTTTTGGTAGCTAGAGGCTATGATAAGCTTAGTTAAAAACAACTGTAGACTATCCACATTCCTAGTGCCACACTAAATTTATGGATATAATTTACACATTTTTCTGTACTATTGCCCTGTGGACTTCAACAATAATGATATCAATAAAGCCCCTCTAATCAATATTGTGAAGATAACACATTTAAAGTATTATTGGGTGATACTATATAGGTTGTTTAGCTGACATTTGCCATTTCCCAGTAGAACTATCATTTATTATTCTTGCACCAAGAGGTAAAATACCACAACTGATTCTCCCCTAACTGAAAGAATATTTGAGTTCATTCAAAAATATTGTTGCTTTTGCGGTGCCCTTTCTAACTTTAACGTAATTAGGTCCAATTATATTTTTTGGGTCAAAACTAGCCTTGTCCTTGGGTCAGTTTATTGTAAAACTATTTTCTCAATTAAAACAAAGGTTAAAGCATATATTGGTTATTATTGCAAATTCAATCACTCCCAAGTTCATTCGAATCATGATTGACTTTGCGTACCTTTATTGGCGTCGGCGCCGAAGCTGGACGCCCTTTATGGAATGAAATCAGATTTTGTGAAAGTGCAATTGCAACATCGTTTCGTCGGTCATAATAGCCGATCATTCCGATTGGAATGATGGTATTTGATTATCAAAAATGAAATGCCGCGAAACGGTCATCCGTGTCACTCTATGGTAATAAATAACAAACTGGAAATTTTGCAGGAAAAACAGGAACGAAACAGAAAAAAATAAGTTTGCCATTTTTACGAACTGTTGTATCATAGTATTATCATTTTCAAATTGTCTTTTCTCTAGGTTTTTTCCGGTTTTCTTTTTTACGCTCCTGATATTTTTACCGTGAATATTTTAATAGACTTAGTTCATAACTTTAAATGTCGATTATATTTTGACGTTGTGCGACAGTTAACAGGTCAAGAAGTTATATACTATAATAATAAACCTATTTGCTGTTCAAGTCTATATAGCTAAAATTGACCCTGATTTCCCGGATTTATCTGTTTTATATTTTGTTTGAAGGCAATCGATTTTAAGGTAGTTTGCGTGGAATATTGATAGGAATATAAACACACTCATTGGTCAGACTAGGTTTTTTTGAGGTAATTCATTAAAATAGCAGATTTGCCTCCCAATAAATCAATGGACAGACTTTGTTCAATTTGACTACTATTTTGTATGTTCCAAAGAAAATACCACATGAACTTGAAATTCTATCAAATAACCAATATTAATGATAATATCCCAAAATACACCCCCAAATAGTGTAAATAAACCTTAACCATATAGGGGTTTATTTTGGATATTATAAACCTGTATATTTTGGATATTATCGTAAATATTGATAGAATTTCAAGTTTCTGTGACCGCCTATATGACTGAAATACTGTTGGGGAAAAGGAGTAAAATGAAACAAACAAACAAACAAACAAACAAAACGTTCCTGTGAGAAAAACATTTAATATTCTAATCTCAAGCATGCCTACCAAAGTTCATGATGAACAAGTCTTTCGTCTTCCTATTCATGAATGATATACGATTCTTGTATATGAAGTGTTTTTCAGAATATCTGGTCATCAGATGTCTATAAGTTCATCTTCACTTGCTGCATTTCTTGCTTGAACGCCCTTTGATGCTTTGCATCAATGCTTTTCTTGTTTTTCGTGTTTGGTATGTTTCATTGTCTAATTAGCCAGATATCAGTTGATATCAGTTGATTAAGATTGTTCTACCTCGAAACCAATTTCTCTTCTTTTAAGTTTTTTTAATCATATACACAATAAAGTAATGGTCGCTAAAATGTAATAAAGACTTGGTCGCTAAATAAATATCATTAAGTCTTGGTCGCAAAATAAAATTCACTAAGTCTTGGTCGCTAAATAAACATTATAAAGTATTGGTCGTCATTTAGTCTTGTTTGATACTCTACTACATTGTACTTTAGAAATTATCGTAGATACAAAATAATGACGATTGTTCATTTTATATGAGATTTTGTTCCACTTTGTATTAGATTCTATCTATGATTATTTTAAAGTTTTTTTCATCGAATTTGTTAAAATGAAATTTGTTTATTTCATTTAGTGTTCATTAAATGGCGCCCGCTCCACTTTAATAACAATAATTGATTTAACCGAATGCTTTGACCATAATTTTAATTTCTATGTGAGACCAATAAAATCAGATTTATGACTATACAACTTAACAAATCTAATGAGAGTTTTCCTGTTAAACTATTTAAATTGAAGACACTCTAAGCACTTTTTTGTTATTGAATACTTATGTGGATATTTAAAGATATTGTATGTTGTGATTAAGGATGAAACAATGTATATGTTTCGCTTTGTTTACCCTTGCCACCGGAAATAAACCATATTGACGAGCATGAAAAGTGAGTGATTCGTCCGGGATAAGGATGTAACAACTCTTTAGTGAAAATTTATATATGTATATAATTATTTTCTAAAACAATTTCCAAACATCCAAGAATATGTTAAATATGTACTGCAAAATGTTCATACGTATTATAAGTATTCACTAAAATATATGCATTCATTTTGTATTGAAAATTGGCTAAGACATTATGGAAAAATAAATTTTAATAACCTGCCTTTATTTACATGAAATGTAAAATTGGTAATATCTGTACAAATGATGCTTTTTGGAATTTACAATTTTCATAAATCTTCATTAGAGCGTCATATTTATGATAAAAGCAATTAAAAAATCAGTTAAACAGTTATCGTAAGAACAAAAGATAATGATAATAATTATTGTTCATGTTTTATTGTCCCCGCCTTTTCGAAGAAAAAAGAGGATATAGAAATAGGCTCCGTCCGTCTGTCTGTCTGTCTGTCCGTCCAGGCTATTTAAGAGAAGTAGGAGGCCATCTAACTGTAAACAAAACAAAAGAGAACAATAGATTTCATTCCGTATCAATAGAATAAGCGGCCATGGCCCTCTATTAAACAAAAGAAAATAACAAAAGAAATTGCCCCTTAGTCTATTTAAGTGGCATGTCCGTGGGTCCGAGCAAACATTTTCGGTTTAGGGGCTATATAACAGTAAAGAGAACAAAAGAGAACAATAGGTTCATTCCGTGATCAAAGGGTTTATGGGCTAGTAGCCCTTAACCTTTTACCCCATGAGCAGATTGCGAAAAATGGCCGTTTTCACTGAAAAGCCTCCTGTATCAAGTTCAAACTGCTATGAAACTATGAAAAATGCTTCAAAACAGATGAAACTTGGCACAAATGTTGACTACACCATAGCTTCTGTAACAGCATGCTCAATCGTAAATTTCCTGTTACCATGGCAACGGGGGGACGTCTCAAAATTGCCAAAAATCACTATTTTGCATTGTTTTTTTCCATCAAAACTGATTTCAAAGTGCTGCAACTTCTCAATGAATTGAGATAGAGTAAAAGACTTTTCAGCGTCGGCTACTAGTTACCATAAGATCGACCTGAGGCCATTTTTAGCCTGTCACATGTCCAAAATTTTCTTGGCGTCCCCCTTCAAACCCCCCAAACAGAAGGGGGCATATCCCCCTTCTGGCAACCCCCTGGTGTAACATTTGGATGGGGGACGGTGCCTAAAAAGTGGTCACATTTTTTAACAACATTTCTCAAACGAAAACCAGTGTTTGGGGCCTAAATAGGACATTGTTTCACTGTTTGAGGGGGGGGGGCAAAAAGAAAACCCCTAAACCCAAAATGTTGGAACGTCCGTCTGTCCGTCCATCCGTCACACTTTCGTGTCCGGTAATTTATCAAAGGAATTTGAAATAACTTGGCAAAAACGTTTGTTCGAATAAGACGATGTGTCATGCGCAGCAACCAGGGTCAATGTCGCACTTGCTCATTCAAGGTCAACATTGTCTATTTGAGGGTAAATGTCGTGTCCGGTCCATAACTTTCTTAATTTTGAAGGGATTTTATAAATACTTACCACAATTGTTCACAATAATGAGACGATGTGTCATGCGCAACAATCGGTCACATACCTCCAAGGGCAAGGTCACACTTGGAAGTCAAAGATTAACATAGTCTGTTATAGGGTATATTTTGTGTCCGGTCCATTACTTTTTAATAGATCAAAGAAATTTGAAAATACATATCACAAGTAGTCACAATAATTAGACAATGTGTCATGCGCAACACCTGTATTCCTACTTCCAAGGTCAAGGTCACACTTAGAAGTCAAAGGTTAACAGAGTGTGTTATATGGAATATTTTGTGTCCCGTCCATAACTTCTTCATAGATCAAGGGATTTTGAAAATACATATCACAAATAGTCACAACGATAAGATGATATGTCATGCGCAAAACATAGGTCCCTACCTCCAAGGTCACACTTAGAGGTCAAAGATTAACATATTCTGTTACAGGGTATATTTTGTGTCCATTCTATAACTTCTTATAGTTCAAGGGATTTTGAAAATACTTGGCACAAATAGTAACAATATTAATATGATATGTCATGCACAACACCTGCAACCCTACCTCTAAGGTCAATGTCACACTTAGAGGTCAAAGCTTAACATGATAGATTTTAATTGTTTTATTTTATTTCTTTAATAAATTTATTGTTGCATGTGTAGATCAAGCATTGATCATCATTTTAGACTAAAGGTCTTGAGATCCATACACCAATCTTTTGAAACAGCACAATTTTATGCTTTGTATAAAACTTCCCTGAGGCGGGGACGTTGGTAACTCTGTTACAAATTCTTGTCATTATTTATCGATCATTGTTTTACCAAAATTCAACAAATAGGGAATAATTGTTATCCCAGACTTCAATAAATGAGATTCAATTTAGTTCTATATTTCTTTTACTAGATATTTATTTAAATTCATCACATAAAATGGTTATTGAATCACTTATATCTTTAAAATACAGTTATTGTTATTTTTTTTAAATGAGTTAAATTAAAAACGTCTTAATATGAATAATTTGACAGAAACACAATCTGACAACAATTTTAAAATATCGATATAACTTACATAAATTGTATATATATCATGATTGCGATTCAAGCATAACTACATGTATAATAATGTGTTTAAAGCAATTGTTTTTTATTTTATAAAATAACTTGTACATTACAGATGTGGCTATAATACAGATGTAATAAGTCAAGAAGTAAACAAAATGGCAACCGGAGGTCAACCACAGACGCCAGACAACCGTATATTTTTGTTTCGGTTACAAATACTAGTCATTGATGGTGGCCTTCTGGTTTTGAGAAATATAATGGACCAGTCCCTGACATCTCAATGCATAACGTTCAGTGCGTGCTTGAATCTAGAGAAGTCAACAATAACACGTTTGAAAAGCCGCGGCGTTATAACCCAGGTCCAATATGACGTGTTGTTTCCAGCGGGTGGTAAAGTCCCAATTTCGTCAGATTTGGACATCACGCTGATTATTTGTCTTCTTAGAAACCTGAAATGTTTTGGATTAAATAAAAAATTTGACTGGAGGGCAACACCAGCACCAACCGATGTAACGATGGAAGCAGACATATGTCGGTTAAAGGATTTCCGAAATAAAGTAAGTACATTCGAAATGCAATTTTTAAATTCCTGCCTTGGCAATATAGAAGAATAAAATAATGTATATATTGGCAATATAAATATCTACGTATATTTAAAGTAATGAAATTCTGCAGAAGTTTAACTTAAAAATAATTTAATCAATCATAATATTTAAAAACACATATAATAGTACAACATTAAATATTGCCTAGTTAAGAACTTATTCGATGCATATCTTTACAGCAGCTGCGAAGTCATGCTGAAAAGGTTAAAACATGAACATCTTAAACCTGGATATTTTATTTATTTTTTATTTATATCATGAAATAATCCATCACGGTATCACGCTATCAAGAATCAATCTGAGACAATACTGCCGTCAAGAAACAATCCGAGATAATAAGCCTTCAAGAAACAATCAAAGGTAATACAGCCGTCAAGAAACAATCTGAGATAATACTGCCGTCATGAAACAATCCGAGATAATACAGCCTTCAAGAAACAATCAAAAGTAATACAGGCGTCAAGAAACAATCTGAGATAATACTGCCGTCATGAAACAATCCGAGATAATACAGCCTTCAAGAAACAATAAAAAGTAATACAGGCGTCAAGAAACAATCTGAGATAATACTGCCGTCATGAAACAATCCGAGATAATACAGCCTTCAAGAAACAATCAAAAGTAATACAGCCGTCAAGAAACAATCTGAGATAATACTGCCGTCATGAAACAATCCGAGATAATACAGCCTTCAAGAAACAATCAAAGGTAATACAGCCGTCAAGAAACAATCTGAGATAATACTGCCGTCATGAAACAATCCGAGATAATACAGCCTTCAAGAAACAATCAAAAGTAATACAGGCGTCAAGAATCAATCTGAAATAATACTGTCGTCATGAAACAATCCGAGATAATACAGCCTTCAAGAAACAATCAAAGGTAATACAGCCGTCAAGAAACAATCTGAGATAATACTGCAGTCATGAAGCAATCCGAGATAATACTGCCTGCAGTCAAGAAACAATCCGAGATAATTCTGCCGTCATGAAACAATCCGAGATAATACTGACATCATGAACCAATCCGAGATAATACTGCATGCAGTCATGAAACAATCCGAGATAATACTGCCTGCATTCATGCAACAATCCGGGACAATACTGCCTGCAGTCATGAACCAATCCGAGATAATACTGCCGCCATGTTACAATTCGAGATAATACTGCCTGCAGTCATGAAACAATCCGAGATAATAGTGCCTGCAGTCATGAAACAATCCAAGATAAAACTGCAGTCAAGAAACAATCCAAGTAAACACTGCCTGCAGTCATGAAACAATCCGAGAGAAAGACTGCAGTCATGAAACAATCCGAGAAAATTATGCCTGCATTCAGGAAACAATCCGAGTTAATACTGTCTGCCATCATTAACCAATCCGAGATAATAGTGCCTGCAGTCATGAAACAATCCGAGATTATACTGCCTGCAGTCAAGAAACAATCCAAGATAATACTGCCTGCAGTCATGAAACAATCCGAGATAATACTGCAGTCATGAAACAATCCGAGATATCCGACATAATACTGCCTGCCGTCATGAACCAATCGGAGATAATACTGCCTGCAGTAATGAGACAATCCGACAGTCAATAAACAATCCCAAATAAAAATGCCTGCCGTCAAGAAACAATCCGAGGTAATACTGCCGTTATGAACTAGTCTGAGATAATACTGCCTGCAGTCATGAAACAATCCGAGATAATACTGCCTGCGAGATAATATGCCTGTCATGAAACAATCCGAGATAATACTGCAGTCAAGAAACAATCCAAGATAATACTGCCTGCGGTCATGAAACAATCCGAGATAATACTGCAGTCATGAAACAATCCGAGATACATTGCCTGCAGTCATGAACAATCCGAGATAATACTGCCTGCAGTCATGAAACAATCCGAGAAAATATTGCCTGCAGTCATGGACCAATCCGAGATAATACTGTCTGCAGTCATGAAACAATCCGAGATAATACTGCCTGCAGTCATGAAATAATCCGAGATAATACTGCCTGCAGTCATGAAACAATCCGAGATAATACTGCCTGCAGTCATGAAACAATCCGAGATCAGGGATAAAACTGCAGTCAAGAAACAATCCGAGATTAAACAAACGGATATAATAGTGCCGTCATTAAACAATCCGACGTAATTCTGTAGTCATGTAACAATCCGAGATAATACTGCAGTCATGAAACAATCAGAGATAATCTTGCCTGCAGTCATGAGCCAACTCGATATTATACTGCCTGCAGTCATGAAACAATCCGAGATGCTACTGCAGTCAAGAAACAATCCGAGACTGCCTGCCCTCATGAAACAATCCGAGATAATACTGCCGTCATGAACTAGACCGAGATAATAACGCCTGCCGTCATAAAACAATCCAAGATAATACTGCCTGCAGTCATGAAACAATCCGAGATAATACTGCCTGCAGTCATGAAACAATCCGAGATAATACTGCAGTCAAGAAACAATCCAAGATAATACTGCCTGCGGTCATGAAACAATCCTAGATAATACTGCAGTCATGAAACAATCCGAGATACATTGCCTGCAGTCATGAACAATCCGAGATAATACTGCCTGCAGTCATGAAACAATCCGAGAAAATATTGCCTGCAGTCCTGGACCAATCCGAGATAATAATGTCTGCAGTCATGAAAAATCCGAGATAATACTGCCTGCAGTCATGAAACAATCCGAGATAATACTGCCTGCAGTCATGAAACAATCCGAGATCAGGGATAAAACTGCAGTCAAGAAACAATCCGAGATTAAACAAACGGATATAATAGTGCCGTCATTAAACAATCCGACATAATTTTGTAGTCATGTAACATTCCAAGATAATACTGCAGTCATGAAACAATCAGAGATAATCTTGCCTGCAGTCATGAGCCAACTCGAGATTATACTGCCTGCAGTCATGAAACAATCCGAGATGCTACTGCAGTCAAGAAACAATCCGAGATAATACTGCCTGCCCTCGTGAAACAATCCGAGATAATACTGCCGTCATGAACTAGACCGAGATAATAATGCCTGCCGTCATAAAACAATCCAAGATAATACTGCCTGCAGTCATGAAACAATCCGAGATAATAATGTCTGCACTCATGAAACAATCCGAGCCTGCAGGCATGAAACAATCCGAGATAATACTATCAGCAAGAAACAATCAGAGATAATCTTGCCTGCAGTTATGATACAATCCGAGATAATATTGCCGTCATGAAATAATCCTAGATATAAATACCGTCATGAAATGTTCCGTGATAATACTGCCATCATGAAATCATTCGAAATATTACTGCCTTCATGAAACAATCCGAGATAAAACTACCGTCAAGAAAACAATCAGAGCTAATACTACAGTCATGAAACAATCCGAAATATTACTGCCTTAATGAAACAATCCGAGATAAAACTGCTGTCATGAAATATTCCCAGATATTACTGCCTTCATGAAACAATCAGAGATAATACTACCATCATTAAACAATTCTTGATAATACTTCCTCAATAAAACAGTCTGAGATAATAATGCCATCATGAAACAATCCAAGATAATACTGCAGTCATGAAACAGTTTGCGATAAAACTGCTGACATCAAAAAGTCTGTGATAATACTGCCGTAAAGAAACAATCCGTGAAAATACTGCAGTCAAAAATTAATCACATATATTCCTGCCACCATTTAACAATCTGAGCTTATTCAGTCGCTATGTAATACTCTGAATTATAACTGACGTCATAAAAAATCCGAATTATTACTGCGGTCATGAAACAATCCGAGATAATACTTCCCATATGAAACCATCCAGGATAATACTGCTGTCATAAAACAATCCTAGATAATTCAGCCGGCAAGAATCTGACCTGAAACTGAAATCATGGAAACATTCCGAGATAATACTGCCGCCATGAAATATCCCAAGATAATACTTCCCTTATGAAACAATCAGAGATAATACTTCCCTCATGAAACAATCAGAGATAATACTTCCCTCATGAAACAATCCGAGATAATACTGCTGTCATAAAACAATCCTAGATAATTCAGCCGACAAGACAACAATCCGACCTGAAATTGACGTCATGGAACAATCAAAGATAATGCTGCGAACATGAACTAATCAAAGATAATACTGTCGTTAAAATGAATATTTTTTATAATACTGCTGCCATGAAATAGTCCGAGTTAATAATGCCGGGATGAGACAATCCGAGATAATACTGCCGCCAAGAAACAATCCGAGGTAATACTGCCCTCATAAAACAAAATAAAGATAAATACTGCCGCCATGGAATAGTTCGAAATTTTACAGCCGCCATTAAACAATGCCAGATATAAAACAATCCGAGATAATATTTAATCATGAATTTGTCCGAGATAATACTGCAGTCATGAAGATATCCAATATTATACTACCGTCAGGAAACAGTCCGAGATATAATCGATATCATGAAACCATTCGAGATAATACTGCCATCATGAAACAATCTGAGTTAATACTGCTGTCATTAAACAATCCGAGATATTATTGTCGTCATGAAACAATCTGAGATATTACAACCGACATGAAATAATCCAAAATAATACTGCCATAAAGAAATAATCTGATATAAAATTGCATTCATGAAATGATTGGAGATAATACTGCAGTTATGAAATAATCTAAGATAATACTGCATTCATGAAATAATCCATCATAAACTGTTGTCATGTAATTATCCGAGATTTTACTACCGTCATGAAATAAATCGGGTTATACCTACAGTCATGAAATAATTCGAGATATTACTGCCATCATGAAACATTTCCAGATATTACTGCATTCATGAAATAATCCGAGATAATACTGTCGTTATGAAATAAATCGGGATATAAGGGTGGGGTTGCTTTTGTTACATTTGATTCGGTGATTTGAGCTCTTATTTAAGGTGAATCATAATTTAGTTTTTATTTCAGATAAGTCACATATCAACAACGACTGCAATACAACACACTGATTTTACAGCTTGGTGGAATGAGATTGAACAGGTGAGCACATTTCACTTTCAGAGAATTATTATTATTATCATTATTATAATTATCTTTGTAACCTTTTTTTAAATTCATTTTTAAATGTAGAAAGAGTAAATTAAAACGGTAAGGCATATGTTCTTAAAAAAGTAAACATTTAATGGGATATTAAATTCAAATTTAATGATATAATCCATATAAACGTATTAATGTTTGACGCAAAATGTACGTCGAAACAAGCAAATTATTTCAAACGAGCCGATTCCCCCCATATAGACATTTGAGCGCACAATTTGATCTATGTAAGAATTTCAAATTTTATTATTTTAGACTTGACATCCTCAATGGATTTCCTTTAATTGTAAAATAATTTTTTGTAAAATTTTGGAAATCTCCAAACACGATGTGAATGATTTTGACTTATCTCTGCGAACGCTTGGTGTATTTCGACTTTAAGTGTCAATACTTTAAAAGCTTTATGATTTTCAGGTGTCGAGTATCTTAAGTGTTTCACGATTTTCAGTTGTCAAGTACTTTCAGTATTTCTCGATTTGCAGGTGTCAAGTCCTTTCAGAGTTTCTCGATTATCAGGTGTCAAGTACTGTCAATGTTTCACGATTTTCAGTTATCAAATACTTTCCGTGTTTCACGATTTTCATGTGTCAAGTACTTAAAGTGTTTCACGATTTTCAGTTGTCAAGTACTTTCAGAGTTTCACGATTTTCAGTTGTCAAGTACTTTCAGTGTTTCCTGATTATCAGGTGTCAAGTACTTTCAGTGTTTCACGATTTTCAGTTGTCAAGTACTTTCTGAGTTTCACGATTTTCAGTTGTCAAGTACTTTCAGTCTTTCACGATTTTCAGGTGTCAAGTTCTTTAAGTGTTTCACGATTTTCAGGTGTCAAGTACTTTAAGTGTTTCACGATTTTCAGTTGTCAAGTACTTTCAGAGTTTCACGATTTTCAGTTGTCAAGTACTTTCAGTGTTTCACGATTTTCAGGTGTCAAGTACTTTAAGTGTTTCACGATTTTCAGTTGTCAAATGCATTCAGAGTTTCACGATTTGCAGTTGTCAAGTACTTTAAGTGTTTCACGATCTTCAGTTGTCAAGTACTTTCAGTGTTTCTCGATTTTCAGGTGTCAAGTACTGTCAATGTTTCACGATTTTTAGTTGTCAAGTACTTTTGTGTTTCACGATTTTCAGTTGTTAAGAACTTTCAGTGTAATAAGATTTTCAGTTGTAAAGTACTTTCAGTATTTCTCGATTTTCAGGTGCCAAGTACGTTCCATATTTCTCGATTATCAGGTGTCAAGTACTGTTAATGTTTCACGATTTTCAGTTGTCAAGTACTTTCAGTGTTTCACGATTTTCAGGTGTCAAGTTCTTTAAGTGTTTCACGATTTTCAGTTGTCAAGTACTTTAAGTGTTTCACGATTTTCAGGTGTCAAGTACTTTCAGTGTTTCACGATTTTCAGTTGTCAAGTACTTTCAGAGTTTCACGATTTTCAGTTGTCAAGTACTTTCAGTGTTTCACGATTTTCAGGTGTCAAGTACTTTCAGTGTTTCACGATTTCCAGTTGTCAAATGCATTCAGAGATTCACGATTTGCAGTTGTCAAGTACTTTAAGTGTTTCACGATCTTCAGTTGTCAAGTACTTTCAGTTTCTCGATTTTGAGGTGTCAAGTAATGTCAATGTTTCACGATTTTTAGTTGTCAAGTACTTTAGTGTTTCACGATTTTCAGTTGTTAAGAACTTTCAGTGTAATAAGATTTTCAGTTGTAAAGTACTTTCAGTATTTCTCGATTTTCTATAGAAACTATTAACTTTTAATCGAGAAATCAACCATTGACCTTCATAGTAACCACTAACTTCCAGAGTGTAAAGCCGCTAGTGAATCTTTTAATTACTAATGATTTTCTCAGCAATAACAACCTGTAAACTGTTTTACATGTGCACGATTTCAGATGCAGATATAACCTTTGTGATATCAGTAAATGATTATGACTTGATATCTGCTTTTCATTGATAGTAAACAGTGTTAATCACGGGGGAGGAACTGTTACACGATGGATGGAGTTCTTATGATAAATTGTTTGGAGTTCTTATGATGTATGTTTTGTCCATTAGAGAAAGTCACAAAGGTCACACTTGTATGTATGAAGTGAAAACACAACTCTAGTATGAATGAAAATGCCATAAAATACATAGCAAGTAAATAGGGCATTTATTAAATGCCATAAAATACATAGCAAGTAAAAAACGTTTTCACAAGAACATAACTGGGTGGAAAAAAACGCTATATACATTAAAAACAACTGAAAAGATAATAAGATTTCGTCATTACGAACAGATAAATTTGGCAATATACAAAGAAAATAATTTTTTGAACACATAAAATTACATATGTTGATCAAACAAAAATCTTGTAAAGTATCGGCTTCATTAATAACATTTAATATTGTAACATATAACATTTGAACAATGTATGTAACAAAGGCGAAAAATTCAAAATAGTTCTACACTGTAAAAATTACCTTGAAAATTAAAATGAAATGATATGAAACTTGACAATATCTTTAGAGGAGGAGGCATTGTGAGGAGGTGGTTTTCCAAAATTATTAGGATATGTTTTGCGAGCGTTTCACGCACATCAAGTAAATAAAGACTAATGGCTTGTTAATTTTGATTGGTTAATCAGACTACATGACTAAACATGGTTTGTTGATTGGCTAAAAAATTTCTACAAAAGTCTGTGCCTTAAGCCGTACTAAATTCCGTAAAACAAAATAAAATGCACAAAGACATAAAAAAATAATAAACTTCTATTTATGTTTTGTCAATTTAGAGAAAGTCACAAAAGGTCACACTTGTATGGATGAAGAGAAAACACAACTCTAGTATTTGAATGAAAATAGGGCATTTATTAAATGCCATAAAATACATTGCAAGTAAATAGGGCATTAATAAAATGCCATAAAATACATAGCAAGTGAAAAACGTTTTTACAAGAACATAACTGGGTGGAAAAAACCGCCACAAACCCCACACAAAGCGACCTAACTGTGATTTGCCTCCTAAGATGGACTAATGGCAAAAAAACCTAGTTGTAGGTTATATTAAACTAAGGCCACCATATATACAAAGACATAAAAAACTTTATGTCACCATAAACTTCTATAACTGTCACGAAGTACCCGGAAAACGTAACGGATTTCTGTAGAAAACGTTTTCTATATATTTGGAGAACTCATGTGAAAAATGGTCATTTTTACCTTTAAATGGGGAGTTTGAGGTGCTAAATTAAACTTTGATAATTGAGCTCCCCTTGCATATTGTATTATGTTTCAGAAGAACCTTTTAGTCCATTTTTAATCGCCTTTTAAAATAAAAATGTGGTAGTTTTGAGTAAAATTTCCAAATTACTTGCTCATCGGTACATATTGACCTTTTCATTTGTGACCTTCTTCGTTACTATACAATGTTTAAAATGCCTAATTATAATGCAGAGTTGCAAACATAAAGCCCATGTTAATAAATTTATAACCGATTTTTCAAATGTCACGGAGTTCTTGTGATGACTCAAAATATGTCCTTGAGTTCTTATGATTACTTTTGTTACTGCCAGTGTGTTTCTTGTGCTTCATTACGGCATATTTAAGCGTATTTTATGATTTAATACGTGTTTAGATTATCATAAAACTTAATACGCTCAGCTTTAACACAAAAATGGTTATATAATCTTAGTTTTGAGTGTGTTTTACTTCAAAAGATATGTTTCTAATTAAATTTGTGCGAATTCATATACATTATAAAACCGAACTAATTCACTAATTGTTTCTGTGTATACTGTTCGTAAACTATAGTTTTAATGTCATAAGTTTTCTTTGAAATGTTTACGCTGAATTTACAGCAACTACTGAGAAATATATAAGTAGCATAACAGACATGCATATCGTTTTTATGATGACAACGTTAAGTATATATGCGGTATATAGATTGGTGTGTAAATAATTTTGTCAAGTAAATTTTTCGGTTATTGTCATTTTTTCGGGATTCGGCAGTCAGAAAACCCCAAATCTGTAAAGCATATATTGAACATGATACTGCTTTGGTGTACAGTCTACAAAGGATAAACAAGTAATAGTCTATCTTCAGGAAAGCTTGAATCAGCGGTCACCTGTATTCAGCAATAACATGGCTTAAACCGCCAAACAAAACTTGTTAAGAACTTACACTTTTTTCTCAACGACATATTTTAAGCAACTGCCTTTCTAAGGCTGACAATATACAGTTGAGCTTCCCTCAAGAAGCGGCTTAGTAATTTGTTTCATTTTATAATATAAACAACAAGTATATAATCGGGATACCCTTCACACCCATGTACCCAAAATGTATGATCTTATTATACATAAAAAGTCAACCGATCACTACCGATCTCTTCAACAGATTTCCACGTGCCCTACGGGTTCGAGCGAAAGAAGTTCGCCAATATAGTTTTGTTATCAATTACAGCAAAAGTTGTTGTAGAGTTTCCACAACAAGGATTATACAGGGGGAATGCCCGAAGGACTCCAAATTTAATAAAAAAATTGTATGCAATAATTTTCTGCAATATACTGTAAAACACTTATTTTTTCGCGAGAACCTTATTTCGCGAATTTGAGGCAAAATGTCCAAAATAATTGTTTCGCGTCAACATGAATTCGCGTCTTCCCGAAAAAATGTGAAACCGGAAACCCGATGGCATTCGGATATTTTCTGTCCTGTCCGTTTACCAACTTTGCGTCGTTTATTTTTATTGTGCGACGAATGCATTTATATCCGTATCGATTTTTCTGATAGCTTGCTAATCTTCTTGTTAAGTGAAACCGTCTGTCTAAAAATATGTCAATAAAGTTTGATAATTATTTGATATGTGTTCACTGTGTTTGTCATGTATTGTCCATGATCATACTCCGTGCCTCTAGCATTGTTACTAGTAATGCAAAGTGTTAAAGTTTCACCGATTAGCCATTCAAAGGCAAGCAGACGAAAATCAATTAAACAGTACTGTAATTTTGCTAACCTGTAGAAAACAATTATGTTTACCCTCCGGATTGAACTGTAGTACAATACAATAGGATAAATAAATAGAAAATGTTACAAACAACTCGCAGGTGCTAAAGCATTTGTACCCAAATACCAAAACAGTTATTCTGAAACACTTGAAATAGCAACATGATGTAACTAGAACTGGCTTCGATACTTTTCCGCAGATATATATCCATGTGTACGCATTTTCGGATAGTGTTCATTTTCGGACAAGTGTATAGACAAAGTGAAATATTCGCGAGAAATATGAATTCGCGTCTTAGAAAACTCGCGAATATTAGCGAAAATAAATTTCTCGCGTATAATAAGTGTTTTACAGTACCTTTTTAAGACGCGGTCCGTTGCTATGATAAAATGACAGGAAGTACTATTTTATCGCGCATGCGCAATTTGCGTATGGCACTAAAGCCATGCCCTGCATAGAAATGAAGTAGAAATTCATAGACAATTCCGAATTTTTTAAGATAAAAATAGAAAATCATATAAAATAGCTGTTAACAGAAACACAAACGATGGCCAATAAAGGCATGGAAAAGACGATTGTTTAAGAATTCCCCCTCACTGTCACTGACCTGACATTGAGATTATTGTTGTAAAAAATATGTGGAAATATATATGTTAGCAAATAAATAAGTCAAATTAATTGTTGTTGAAGACATCCATATTAAAAAAAAATTATTACATATAATATATAACATTTTTATATAAATTTTATTAACATTTTAAATCGAGGTTAAATATCATTCTGAAAAAAGTCGGAACACGTGATATAATGCATTTTTAGTTTTCAGTTTAGCTAATTTTATCCTTTATCCAACTTGACTGAGATGCCAAACATAATTGTTTTAAGTCACATAATATATTTAAATATTTTTTCAAACTCTTGTGAAGTTAAGATGGGTGGTGGAATAACACACATTTTGTCCGGTTCCTGGTAACACATGGAAATGCACGTCACGTACACTATTTGTCACTTCATAAAATCAATAAACATTGATGAGATTGGTATAAATAAAAATTACTTAAATTACCATTAATCATTTTCATAATTTTATGTCATGGTACAAAAACGACACGGTTGAATGATATTGTTAAGTAGCTGGCAAATAACAACCGGTCACGTGTCAATCTGTTTGACACTTACCGCCTTGCCAATCAACTTTCAAAAGAATACTAATTGTGTAATATTATGTAATACATGGGTGATAAAATGTGATCTTTAGCACCCTGATGTTTTAATTATTTGAATTACTGATGAAAAAGTCACCTAATGATACCTTGAACAGAGGACTTTTGGTCGTTGAATTATAAGTCCTGCTTTTGTATATCTGTTATAAATATCAATTCACTTTTAAAGTACTAAACGCTTTAATTCATCCCAATATTTCTTTTTTCTGGGTGATATAACTTGAAATCACGCCTTTTAAAGACTTTAAGTGCGTTAAATGAATGCTATCGTTATTGCGTTTTTGCCCTACGCAGAATGCGCATGCACACGAAATGCAGCATACGTTGCTATGGAAAAATCGTAATGTAAAAAGGTCCGTATGGAGATTTCTGTACACCACGTGATGCTACATTTGATTTAAAAGTGAAAGGAACAAGGTCGATAAACGGCAATGAACCTTACGGTGACTAACATATCTCATTAAAGACCTATTTTCTATTGTCTTATCAACTTTATACGTTTCTATGACAAAAATTGAAACTTTTTAGACATCAAAATATCCGTTGAATACCTAAAAGATAACAACCCACCTCATTAAATTTAGATAAAGAAGTTAACATACTACTTCCTATTTTGCTGCAAACCATTTACATGTAATTTGTTTCGGCACCACGATAGCATAATTACTTAATGTTCTCTAAAACTGCCAAGAATAATGTATACATGAAAAAATCATGCTTGAGTATTAAATTCAAAAGCGTTTTTTATCCTGTAAGTCAATGTTCTACATCAAGTATGCTTTCAGTCATTCCAATAAAATGAAAAACAAAACAAAAAACAAACAAACACAAAAAAACTACAAAAACAGAGGAAAGAAAAATATCTCTTGAAATACACTCTTAACTGGTTCAAAATGTCAAAAAATACGGTAAAATTGCTCAGGGTCATAAGATCACACTTACCATGGAAACGAATTCTCGGACTTCATGGAAATAACGTTATGTTTATTGAAGATCCCTAGAGTTGTACATTTGGTTCGAACAGAAAGTGGCTTAAAATTTGATGATTTGACTCTGGGTGCTGTTTTTATACGCAGACGATATGGTACTATTTTTCGGATACTGTAGAAGGATTACAACAAAGTTTAGATGACTTGCTCACATACTGTAGGAGATGGGGATTAACCGTTAACATTGAAAAAACCAAAGTTATGGTTTTTTAGAAAGCGTGGACCGTTGCGTGAAAATGAAAAATGGGACTTACAATGACACAAATTTAGCTATTGTTAACAATTTCAACTATTTAGGTGTGGTGTTTGACTCAAATGGCTAATTTTAACTATAATACACAGTGCTCGTCGGCAAGGCGCTTAAAAGCTATGAACTGTTTAATGAATAATACTAAGGACTTTGATTTTACCCCAAAGACAATGCTTGAGTTGTATTTGATTCATTTGTTTCCTCAATTTTAAGTTACTCTTTCTGAAGTTTGGGGATTTACTAAAAACAAAGACATTGAAAGGCATACATCTAAAAAATTTTGCAAAAGAATTCTAAATGTAAAATTATCGTCCATTTAGTGTAGCTATATATGGAGAATTAGGACCCGATATCCATTGTAGTAACAGATAGTGTATTAAAATAGTCAAGTATTTTGTTACCAAAATCAAGTATCAAAAAATTCTAATAAATTGTCTTAAAAGTATAAGTAAATGAACTGTTATTAGAGAATTTATGTAATAATAAGATTAACTGGGTTTAAAAAGTGAAGAAAAATTATTATATGAACATGGCTTTGGATACGTGTTTGAAACACCGTTAACAGTAAATGTGAACCACTTTATATCTCTGTTCAGACAAGACTGATTGATACATTTCACACAGAATTGGAAAGTAGCGATTTAGAGATGCAATCAAATATTTACATTTATATAAACATTTAAAGGACCATATTGAATATGCTGAGTATTTGAGTATCTTAGGTAGAAAAAATTATAGATCTGTTATTACCAAGTTTAGGATATCTGCACATTGCCTTAGGATTGAAACCGGACGATATGGTCAGAATAGAATTGAAAGAGGTGAAAGAACATGCAATGTATGTCAATCCAGAGACATTGAGGATGAATTCCATATGATTTGTGTGGTGTCCCTGCTACAGACTTATAAGAAAACGTTACATGATAAATATTATTATGAAAGACCATCTATGTTTAAACTTACCCAGTTGTTATCAACCAGAAATGAAAAAATGTTGAATAATTTAGTTGTTTCCTAAATTGTGCATTAAGAATTAGGCATAATCTTTACAACAATAAATAATTAATAAATATATAATAAATAAATAAATGCTCAATTTTTGTCATGTACGTTAAGAATCTTATGTTAAATGATACTGATATATATTCTATACCTTCTTTTGTCATATGTACCACAGATATTTTCAATATTGTATTATATCATTATATTGTTTGACTTTGACATAATAATGTATAATTATGTTATGGATGAGGAGCGAAATGCTCAAATCTAAAATAAATTCATGTTCTGTTCTGTTCTGTTTAACCAAATTTTTGTGCAAATGATAATCGTACTATGGTTCATAATGATTTACACACTTATTGACTAATAAAATACGCTTAAACGTGCCTTAAATAAACACACTGGCAGTAACAAAAGTTATCATAAGAACTCCAGGACATATTTTGAATTATCACAAGAACTCCGTGACATTTGAAAAATCGGGTACCGTATAAATTAATTAGCCTGGGCTTTATGTTTGCAACTTTGCATTATAATTAGGTAATTAGGTATGGCAACGAGGAAGATCATAAATGAAAATGTTAATATGTACGAATGAATAAGTAATTTGAAAATTTTATACAAAACTACCAAAGTTTGTTAAGAAAGGCGATGAAAAATGAAATAAAATGTTTTTCAGAAACATACTACAATGTTTAGGCCAAACTTTATTATCAAAGTTTAATTTAGCACCTCAAACTCTCCATTTTAAGATAAAAATGATCATTTTGCACTTGAGTCCTTCAAATAATTTGTATACAGAAAAGTTTTCCACAGAAATCCGTAACATTTTCCAGGAACTCCGTGACAGTTATAATAAGAACTCCAAACAAGTTATCATAAGAACTCCATCCTCCGTGTAACAGTTCCTCCCCCGTGTTAATTGTCCCTTGTCATCAAGAGCCTTTATAATAAAAAGAGCCATCATGACTCTTGTTCAGTAACGTTTGTCTTTTATGTCTAATATTTTCATAAACAGATAAATTGCTGGGTCAGCATCTTCGCTAAACACTTATAAATATCATCAAACATCGAAACTTAAATGATTAAGTTATTCATTTCCGGTTTTAGATACTTGTTCGTCGAAGTTCTCCAGCTTTGAATATTCAGCAAACAATCGGCAAATTCAAAACCTGCCCTCTTGATCTAGAAGAAGAGAGAAGAATCCAGAAAGAAATAGAAAAGTGGAAGGACTATAAAGACGATGTTGACCGACTAAAACAGGAAATGACAGACGTGAAGAAAGACCTTGAAGACGTAAAAGAAAGTGATACTGCAGTGAAGAGAGACCTTGAAGACATAAAGGAAAATGTAACTGATGTGACGAGAGACGTTGAAGACATAAAGGAAAATGTAACTGATGTGACGAGAGACGTTGAAGACATAAAGGAAAATGTAACTGATGTGACGAGAGACGTTGAAGACATAAAGGAAAATGTAACTGATGTGAAGAGAGACGTTGATGAAATCAAAAGACGGCAAGGGGCAGGTTGGTTTTTTTAAGCTTTTTTTTTATGAATTCTACAATAGAAAGGCTGAGAAAAGTATATACTAGAATACTAACAAATACTATGAAACTTTTATGGATTAAAAGTGTTCATGCCAACAGCAATAATTCTATAAATCAGTGAATACAAACATGTACTTCTTTAGCGTTTTGATCCCGACGTTTCCAATTTGTGATAACAATCAACCCGTTTATTATTTCGCAAATTGCTTTGACAAACTTCATAAATCTCTGCTTGTCCGTTTGAAATGGTAGATTTCTCCCGTTTCAAGACGAATGCCATTGCCAGAAATATAAACAACGTAACAGTATTTAGGACAAACGAAAATTCTCTCTTTCGAAGATTATAATCGATTCCTTCCACTTTGCAAATATAAAACATTTAATATCTTGCGGTAAATATTAAATGTAAATCTACAATATTTCTAGGTTTTTAGTCACAATCAACTTCAAGAAAATCTGAAAATGTGCCGCAGTAACTTTCAATGTAACCGAAATTTCATAACATTTTTTGTAATTTGTCAAAAAGATACATGCACATCAATCAATCCCGTGGATGATACAAGTGATAAATAATTATTTAATAATCTTAAGATCCTTTTACTGATTTTATATGGTTTTATATCATAAATATAATGCTCAAATGAAGATTTATCAATATTGTATGTTCCAAAACTCATTATTTGTAAAGATATTACCAAATTTCTATTTCATGTTAATTTGAAATTTAGTTCCTATAAAGTCTAAGTCATTTCTTTCAATCAGATATGAATGCATATATTTTAATGATAACACATAATGAGGACAAATATTTTCTGTACATATTGTACATATTGTTCGATGTTTTTGAAAATCGTTTAAGAAGCATAATTATATACATATATAAAATTTCACTTGAGTGTAGTAACAACCTTATTTATAACATACAGGATCTTTAATAATTACAACAAAACAGAACGGTTTTTTTCTGCCTTGTGTCTAAAACATGCTTGTTAAAAGCCTTGAAATAAACTGTCAACGTTTTACACCTTAAAATTAACCATATAATCCCTTTCAACAGGAAATACTTACTCATTTATTATTAACATAAAAAACTTTTTGTTATTTAAGACGTATGTACTTAACTTGAGTGTACTTATATGATGTTACTTCATTGATAAACACCGTTCAACAGATGTTATTAGAGGCCTTTGATGCCGGAATGAATATTCAGAAGGTTTTTATGGCACTGTTGATTGACATAATGAATTATTTTCGTAAAAGAAAACAAGCAGAAACGCAAGTGTACCAAAAAAAGACAACAACAATGGCAAACAAAAATTTGTTTCGTAAGTGCCGTCCGCATGGATAATTTCATAGATGAGTTCGAGTTTTCTTCATTTTGGTAAAACATTTACAATACTGTCCGTTCACAAAACCTGATCTTTGATAACGCATAATGTACCAAAAATAATTTTAATAACTTAAAATATGGTTATATGGCAGTCTGGAGATATTCTGTCTCTTTTTCTTGTTCCTTTGTTGAAAAAAATGGTTGTTATGGCAACAAATACACTCAAAATAATGAAAATATTTTAATGAAACTTGCAATATGGATAGATGACAGTATAGAGAGTATGCACGTCATTTTTAGCTTGACTATAGGGATTATATTGAGAAGTGTCCTACTCATCAAGCGTCGGCTACCGCGTCCTGGTTTTTACAGGTTTTACTTAGTAAAATCTGTGTTTGACTATAATTTCTTTATTTCTTAAGATATTAACTTTAAACTTTGAAATATATTATGCATTAATTAATCCACATGGTGATATGTTTTGTTGTATATGTTGATGTAACGTACTTGTTTTATTATTTAAAATGATCTTAACTATAGAAAAAAGGAATACATTATTGTGAACAAAAACACCAAACACCACAATATATAGTCCGAGCACGATAAACAGAACTTTTCTTCATGTCTAAAAATAGAAGCACAGTCCATGAAAAGATAAACATGGGTAAACTTATGGTGATTAACCAAAGTATTTCCATTAAAGATATACAGATAGTATTTGAAAGACAATATAACTTCAACTGACCCTATAGCGTAGTAAGTTGAGCCACCTCTGCCAAAAGAAAATTACTTGTGGGTTCGAAACCTCGTGAAAACTTTTTCCCTTTTTTTATTCCATATTCACTGTAAAACACATAAATATCAGTTTGACAATGTACACATATGAATATATAACTGAAATAACACAAAGACAAAATGACGCAGTTTAAAAGTAAAACAAAAAACCGAGAAATCGGGTAAAAAATTTTCACTATTTACAGAAATAACCCGGGAAAAAAGTCCCGGGTTAAATAAATTGTCTCTGGCTTCAATCAAATTCCACAACAAAAATTTAAAATTTGAACCTTTGAAAATATAAAAGGAAACGGTTTTTTTGTTTTTTTTTCGGCAGAGTTGTCACGTAAAAGGTATTGTTGTCGGGGTTTTGGAAACTTTGTTAATTCAATGTAAACCCGACATTGTTACGAAGCTGAAAATTATTTTAAAAAATGAATTGGGGGAGTGTTTATTGTGTAAAAGATTAAAAAGAAATGGAAAAATCCAAGAGAATTAGACCTGTTGTTCATTTAAATTTTTCACGAAATGAGCAAGAGTATAAAAAGTGCATGGGCCGACAAGTAAAATTAAAAACAATTTGAATAAAATTTTGAAATTTTTTTATTATTTACATAATCTAAATTTTCAATTTTTTGGAAAAAAAAAAAATTGGGGAAGATACTTCCGCATTTGAAACGTAGGGGTAATAATTCTTAAAAAATTTTTTATGAAAAAACAAATTTAAAATAACAAAAAATTCCTTACTATTTCCCATAAATGGGTGAAAAAAAAACACAAAGAAAAAATTTATCTGTAAACAATTGTCAGCTTTTAACTAAAAATTTGTGGATTGTAGCTCTAACCAATTGGGGGCTTATTACGAATTCTTCTTTTAAAAACTCATTAACAATAAAGGTTAAAATCAGTCTATGCCCCTATTTACCCTTTAAACAAAATTTGCGTAACATTTAAAATATGCGAAAAGTTCTTTTTATCGTCGCTGGGAATTTACCTTTGTAATTTTCTTCGGTATTTATCCTAAAACCCTACAATTCCGAATAAGGAAGCTCACACAAAACAAAACCTTCCAATTAAGGTTAAAAATTTTTAATTTCCCCCAAAGCAGTGTTTTTTGGTTTTTAAAATTTAAATTTGGGAAGCAATTTTTCAGTGGTAAAAAAAATCCGAAAAATGAAAACTTAGACTGAGTTCCCAAAAAAAACCTTTTTAATTGTTGAGGAATAAGACGTTTTTTGATTTCAAAAATAAAATTTTAGATTTTTTTACTAATCAAGGGGGGGTCTTTTTGGAAATTTTCCTGACTTAAATTTGTAAAATTAAGATAAACAATTTGGGTAATCAAACTCTTACCCAATTTCTTCTCTGTTTTTTTTAAAATGAAGTAAAAACCGTTTACAGACGTACTTTGTCCGAAAAAAAAAAACATTGTGCGGAATGTTTTTTTATACAACCCTTTCCAAAAATTTTTTCAGCAAGGCACGTTTCCAAAGGGGTAAAATTTTGCGTGAAAAAGATACTTTTTTAAAATGTTTTTTATAAAAATACTTAAATTTGCCAGGAAGGTAAAACAACAAAAGCCCTTAAAAGCTTTACCCACACCTTTTTAATTTTGGGCCTTTTTTGGGAAAAAAAAATTTATAAATCAAAAAAAAAAAAATTTTCCCGGGAAGAATTTTAAAGGGGAGCTTTTTAAAAATAAGCGTAAAAATTTTTCTGCTGGTATCTCAGCTGGTAAGAAATTTTGGCGGGGCCATTTAAAAAAATATAGCGAAAAATGCCTGCGGGAAAATGCCCCAGCGGGGCTAAGAAAATAAAGCAGAGCTTTTCCCAAAAAATATAGGGGTTAAAAATGCTCGGGCCGGTATGTTTCCAGCTGGCAAGAAATTTCGGGGGCATTTCAAAAATATAGCGTAAAAAATGCTCTGCCGGTATTTAAAGCGGGCTAAGAATTTAGGGGGGGCTTTTTAAAAATATAGCGTAAAAATTTTTCGGGTTTATCCCCACGGGCCCTTAGCAACCCTACGCGGGGCTTTGAAAAAAAGGGGTAAAAATAAACTCGGATGCTTAGCTGGCTAGGCAATATAGCAGGGCATTCCTAAAAATATTAGGGGTTAAAAAAATGCTCAGCGGGCTAGGAAATTCCCCAGAAAAAAATTTTAAATATAGGTAAAAAATATTCTGCTGAAATCCCGAGCGGGCCCAAAGAAATTCCCTAGAAAGGGCATTTTTAAATAAAAGAGAAAAAATTCTTCGCCCTTTTCCCTCCTTCCCGCATCCTTTTTGTAATTCTTAGGGCCCGGGAAAAATTTTTTTTAATTGCAAAATTTATTTACTGGTCGCGCTGGGGCCCTGCGACTGACTTTCCTCGAAGATTTTCCGATTGGGGTAAAAAGGTTTGGATAGTTTATTTTGGGTTTTCTAGTAACCCCAAAAAGTCCTTACTTTGGTCTGAAAACTGAC
Organism: Ruditapes philippinarum; assembly: GCF_026571515.1. Taxonomy (NCBI): domain Eukaryota; kingdom Metazoa; phylum Mollusca; class Bivalvia; order Venerida; family Veneridae; genus Ruditapes; species Ruditapes philippinarum. Next base: position 213,912 of record NW_026863040.1, read on the forward strand.
TATTGAGCACTCGTAGACTTTCTGAAATTTTTAGGTCCAAATGCAATAATGAAAATTTTTTTACTTTTTAGGGCCCCTAAATTTCCTTTTTTTTTGGTCGGCGACTTTTTCTGGGAATATGGCAAAAAATTTTTGGTGTTAATGCAGAAAATAAACATTTTTGGAATTTTTAAAAGAACACAAAAATTCCCCTTTTTCGGGGGTCTGCGACAAAATTCTAAAACACAATTTTGCAAGGGGCCAAAAATTTAAAGTCGCAGACCAGAAAATTTAAACCCCAGGAAGGCCCTTTTTGTATAAAACTGTCAAAATTCTAAATTTGGCCGGCCCGGGACAATTTCAAAGGGTCTGCGAGGGGTCCAGAAAAAGTCCAGACCACCAAATGGAATCTTGATTTTCTTAAAAAATTAAATTTTCTTTTTTTTTGGAAATTAAAACCCCAAAAAATTCTGCAAATTTTCCCAGAATCAAAATGGGCACAATGGGGTTAAAAAATGTCATTTCCCATAGGCACCAAACAGTTTTCCTGAAAGTTTTGGATTTGGTTACAAAAAAATAAAGACGCAAACCAGAAAAAATGGCCCTTTAAAGGGCCCCCTAGAAAAAAAATATCTTTATTTCCATTGGCCCAAAACCATTCCAAAAGTTTTGCGAGTGCCCCCAAAACAGTCCTTGACCAACAAAAGGGACTCTTGAGGTCCCTAGAAGATTAATTTTGGGTCAATTTTTTTGCTTTGGGCCCCAAAATTCCTAAAAAGTCTGCCAGTTTTCTCTCAAAATGTTAAAGTAAAATTAAATAGTTTCAAACATATTAAAATTTTTATTGAAAAAAGTATTCCTAAAAGTCTCCCGAGTCCCCTCAGAATTTTCCTAAATTTGAAAATGTAAATAAAACGCTGGGGCTTTCCCCGCAAAACCCATTTAATACTATAATTCAAAAAGCACTGCAATTTTGCTTATCCAACACAGCAATGTCTGCTATGTTCCCTTTTCCCAAAGTAGGAACCATACTTAAAATAAACAGCTAATTCCAAAGTCAGCTGGGGTTTCCCAGCAGACCCATTTTTACACTATTTTTTTGGAAATATCTAGGAATGCACTGCTAGATTGCCTACGAGCTGAGCATTCCAGCAGAAAATTTTAAAACAACAATTTTTATAAAATACTGCTGTTTTGCCTAGTCAAGTTTAGAAATTTCCAAAAGAGCTTTTACACTATATTTGGGTAATCCCCCTGTTTAGTTTCCCCAAAGCCAGTTACCCTTTCCCTTTAAAGAGCTTTTTTTCAACTATAGTAAGGAAAATGACCCGGGCCTAGTTTTCCCCCTAGCCATTTAGCATTCTAGGGGAAAGTATTTTAACACTAAATTTTAATTCCACTGCTAGATTCCCCTATCAAGCGAGCATTCCACAGAGCATTTTTAAAACTTTTTTTTAGGAATGCTCTGCAAAGATCCCCCAAAACACCCTGAGTATTACACAGTTTAAATGGGTTTTATCTATAAAAAATTGGGAAACCCTTTTTTGCTTAGTTACTGTTCACCGCTAACCTCTCACATATTATTTTTTCCGAAAAATTTTAAAAAACGGGGCCATTCGTTATAAACCAAAAGCCAACCAAAAATTATTGGCCCCAAAATTAAAACCCCTGCGCATTTTGCCCCAGGGAAAAACTGGGGGCCCCATTTTCGGAAAAGGGTTCGGGGGTAGCCGACTGGCAAAGTTTGAATTTATCGAAAATAATGTCATTTTAAGGGAAAAAGGGGATAAAACTTTATATTTATTTCGGCTGTTTTCGTTTTTTTTAAATTACCCTTGGAAGTTTTAAAAAAAAGGGCCTCATCGTGAAGAAAAATTTTATCTTTTGTGTCGATGGACCAAAAAAATTATGTTTAAAATTGGGGAAAAGGGAAAAAAATACTGGTGAAATTTAAAAAAGGGGAGGGGGCGGATTTTTTTCCCCGGGGAAAAATTTTTTATCTTGGGGTATTATTCCCCTAGGTAAAGGCGCGTTGATTGGACTACCCCCACCCCCCCCCCCCACAACCCCTCTACTCCCTCCCACCCCTCAAAACCTGGGAAAATACAGTAAAATTTTTTTTTTTGAAACATATTTTTTATATTTGGGTTTTTGCTTTTAAATTCCAAAAACCCCTTTATTTCCCCAAAAAAAAAAAAATTTATACAAAAATATTTGTAAAGGTATGCAACCGCCGCTCAAATTTCCCCGATCCCTCTTAATATGAAACCCCTAACTTTAAAATTGTTTCAAAAAATTTTCAATATTTTTGGGCCAAAAATGGGGGGAAATTTATTTCCCCTTAAAGGAAAATTTAAAATTGTCATTACAATTTATTTCAAGTTATAAGAAAAATGTAATCTTTGAATCACCGCAAGTGTAAAATCGACAATTTACGACCGCTGGGTTTTTTTTCAAAATTTCCCGACTAAAAAGGCAAATTTTTTTCGAAAAAATCAAAATTTCAAATTTTAATTGCGGCCCTAAATTGAAACAAATTAATTAAATTTTTTGTTAAAAAGTTCAACAAAAATTTTTATAAAAATAAACAAACCCTTTTTTTTATTTAAATTCCAAAATTAAAAATGCAAGTAAAAGTTCTACAGAGTGCCCCTCCCCTTTTAAATTTTTTTTAAAGGAGTATTTTTATTGGTCTAAGGTTTTTTATACGACCCAAAGAAAAAAAACCCCATACGAATGCTTTTCCCTTTATTTCAAAGTGTATTTCATTTTTGGGTTGGAGAAATTTTTCAAATCGGAAAAAAAAGGGGTTTTTTTATAGTTTTAAAACCCGTTTTGAAATTTAACCCGTTATTACAAATAATAAATAAAATTTTATCATATTTATAGCGCAATACAATAAAAATGCATTCATTTCGGAAATTAAAAGCCGTTTGTCCCGGGAATTTTTAAAGAAAACCCACCCGGCAGATCACTGCGATTACATTGCGGTACTTCGAGATTTTCATACTTCTTTTAACTTTAAAAAGAAAATTTTAATGGGCAAAATTTTAAATTTCCTTTTAAAAAAGTAACAAAAATTCCCCTACCATGTGGTACAAAAATAAATTTAAAATTGGTGAAAAAAAGTTGAAGTTTATGGGGTTCATATTAAAAAAGAGTGCTCGTGAAAATGAGCGGCGAGTTGCATTACCTTTACTAAATATTTATAGTATCAATTTTGTTAATTTTTTTTTTAGGGAAATGAGGGGTTTTTGAAATTTAAAATGCAAAACCAAATATTTAAAAATGTTCAAATGGAAATAAATACTGTTTATTTACTGGTTTTTGAGGGTAGGAGGGCCTGTAATGGGGGTGTGGGGTTAAAGGGGGTGAGGGGGTCGGGTTTTGTTACCAATTTCAACTTCGTCCGATTACCCTAGTGTATTATATAGTTGTTGCAATATTAATTTTTTTTCTATAAATACGGGCTAGTATATAGTTTTTGATATTTATTATGATTTCATACAAGTGCTGGGATTTGTACTAAATATTTGCCATGTTTTATTTGGATTTTATAAAGGGCGTTTTGAGCTCCACACCCAAAGTGTCTGTGTTACAGAACAGGCAAGCGTTCAGGTTTGAAACACAAACGTTTAAAAATCAAGTACTATATACAGTTGACTCTCAATAAATTCAAATCGCGTTACTCGAAATTCAGCGTAAGTCTAAGAATTTCTAAAGTCCCCTTTATCTTTGTACTTTAACTCCGCTTAGATCAAATTTTGACTTACTGAGCCTCCTGTTTATTCGAAAGAAAATTTTTGGTCCCGTCAATTAAAGTCTAACATACTTTCATCTCACTTAGTCGAAGAGTGAAAACAGTCGGCTGATTAAATGCCGACTATGTGTCATACATTATCAAAGACACATAATGTCAGGCACAATAATGCCAACAGCGTGTTATATATTTTCAAACACAAATTGCCAACTTGGTGTTACATATTAACTTGATGTTGCATATAAGCAGACACATAATGTCTGGCACATAATGCGAACTTCTTGTTATAAATTTTCAAAGACACATAATGTCAAGCACATACTGCCAACTGATTGATTACACATAATGTAAGGCACATAATGCAAAGTGGATGATATAAAATACCAAAAGACACATAATGTCAGGCCCATACTGCCAACTGCTTGTTTAAATTTTCAAAGACACATATTGTCAGGCACATAATGCCAAATGGATGGTATAAATTATCAAAGACACATAATACCAGGCACATAATGCCAACTGGATGGTATAAATGTTCAAAGACATATAATGTCAGGCACATAATACAAAACTGGATTGTATAATTTTATCCAAGACACATAATGTCAGACACATTATGCCAACTAGATGGTATAAATTATCAAAAACACATAATGTCAGGCACATAATGCCAACTTCTTGTTATAAATTTTCAAAAACACATAATGTCAGGCACATAATGCAAACTGCTTGTTATAAATTATCAAAGACACATAATGTCAGGCACATATAACAACAGCATAAATTGGTCTACTATACATTGATTTGTACTAAGACCCAGTAACGGTTTCCAGAATTTTTTTTCTTTCTACGAATACATGTTTTCTTTAAATTGCAAAATTTAGGATCATTCAGATTATAGCTATTTTGGCAGATCCTAAAACAGTAAGTTTTTGCATAAAATGAAAATATATACAAACCTTTATATATATGCCAAATTTTTGATCACCGGCATTCAAATATAGGTAGGAATCTGAGTAGCCACTCTATATGCTTGCATAGAGTGCCAGAAAAAATACTTAAAAGCTCTATATATAGCAGATAAGGCAAGAAAGAGTGTAGTGTTCACTGCGTAACCGTAAATATAGTGATTGTTCAATGGAGTACAGACTTTCTAGAATTTTTATCTCTTTACATTCTAGTCTCTTATGTTTAAATGCCTTAACATATTCAGTAATATCTTTAATATAACTTCTATATTACTACTATATTGGCCTATAGAAAAATGTCCGACATCTTTGATTTTTCGGCCATATTGGATTTTTTTTTAATTCTGTTTTGGTGTTTAATTTGTTTTTACCTAAACGTGCTGTATGACAAATTTCAGGCTTTTCCTATATTTAAAAAACTTTATTTGATGTATCATCCATTTATGATATAAAAAAATGACGGTTCCTATATTTGCCTTAAAAAAATGTCCGCCATCTTGGATTTTTTTCGGCCATATTGGATTGGCTTTTTCTAAATTCTGTTCTGGTGTATAATTTGTTTTTTGTTTACCTAAATCTGCTTTATGACAAATTTCAGGCTTTTCATTTATTTTAATGTTTTTCAATGTTTTATTTGACATATCATTTATGATTAAGAAATTTGTCGGCCATTTTAGTTGTCTCTTGAAATGGCCATTTAAATGGTCAAGATTATGTTTTTTTAGTTTAGTATCCACCTTTATTGGATTCAGCATACCTTAAATAGGTACACAGGTAAATATGCACAATGTTTGCTGTATATTTGGTACCCCATATGTTTCCATATGTTACATATATGTGTTTCATGTGTTTTGAAAAACATGTGTTTTTCATATGTAAGATTAACATATGTTAAACAGGTCCATATGAAAAACATGTGTCAACAAAGTCATGGTTATCACATGTTTTTCATATGAATATGTTTTGATAACGTTAAATGTATGTAAACTTTCATGTGTTTTTCATATGATAAATTTTATGATCATATATTCTGCAAGATTTACACTATGAACAGTCTTAATTAGATTTTACATGATTGTACATAAATTCTTAAAGATTCTTGGTTCATCGATCTTAGTACAACTTGTAAATGTAGTAAATCTATGGGGAAAAAGTTGCCTTCTTTTCCAATACTTCTTATCATGTTGAAAAAATAATAATAAAATACCTATTGAAAATAAATAAATGATAGATGTCTTTTTAGAGGGATAGCTGATTATAATTTAAATTAAAGGAAGAACTGTCATGGGAAGAAACAGTTTATGGGTGAATTGTCAGCTTGATGAACTGGTTAGGGGGAGAAAAGTCTACCATTCATTTTTTCTCCCTTTGTACATGTTAGTGTCTATTAAATGAAATTTTAACACTCTAAAACCCAAAACGAAGTGACCGACCGGTATCACCGTGCATATCCGGTTACGCAGGAATGTGCAATTAACGTTGAAGTAACGCTGAATCTGTGCAACGATTTTGACAAAACGCATGACACAATAAGTAAACGGACCAAACTATTTTATTCTAAATCAAATTTGAAGAAATAAATTAGCGCATACGGCTGCTTCGGAATTATATTTAAACCAGCATTTCATATTTTATCTCATTTATGTTTACTTTTTTAGATAATTCGTGAGAGAGACAACTTGATGACCGTTTTTAAGGTGTCTTTTGTGTTTCGTCAAATAGATATGTACATTTAACAAGTTTAAAACTATACTTTTTCATATTCTGTATACCTAAGACATTTGTCAAACTACAAGTGTCGTATAACAATATGAAAGAAGCTGGTAAAATAGATTTAGCTACCTTTAATGAGATGACCGCCATTGCTTCAGGGCTTCATTCACGAATTCGAATTTTACCTCGTAAAAATGGTCTCAATTACGTTTTATCTGCTAAATAAAGTGTGATATGACACGAGTAAATTGGAAAATGTCTCAGGTGCATCGAATATGAAATTCATAAAGTGGTACGTACGTTATTGTATTTACAGATATCAACGAAACTAAAAATCGCTATCAGTACGCTAGTCATGTCGTCATTTTCACGAATGGTCTTAACCTTATTTAGCACAAAACACAAACACAGTTTTGCAATGGGCAAGGCTTACAATAGAACCTATACAAATGTTAGAGGAGGATATTCAAATTCGAATTATTCTCAACAATACAGCATACAATTACAATTTTAACTGTTTAGTAACAAAAATCTTTTTCTCTAAAGAATCATCTATATAACTGTCTTTGGCCAAATCAGATTTCCAACGACCATGTCGCTTTAAACACCTATCTGAAATACCTTCTGCATTAGCAGCATTAGTGAATGCGTTCCTAAATGCAAATTGGGTGCAACAAGTTTAAACTTAGAAACAAGACACACTTTTGCACGAGTGTAGCTCAACTTTTTACTTTTATGAATCAAAAAACATGTTTGACGTGACCTTCAGGCAGGCCTAAACATGTAAGAATCAGAATTAAACTTCTCATTGATGCAGTCTAAATACCTTTGTAACATATTTACCGGACAGACTGAAGTTTGACCTCTAGAAATAAGAACTTCTTTGCCACCTCTGTATATATCAGTTTTACTTTTCTTAATTGATAAAGAGAAATATTCACTCTTAATACTTATATCATTACGGCGTAAATTGCTGACCTCATCAAAACGAGAAAAAAAAACCTGCATAGCTTAACAAAATCATAGTTAGGCCTAAAAAAATTGTTTTGTTAGGGTAACATGCTCTCAAGGAATAGGTAGGGTAGGTCGGATTTTTTTTTTTTTTTTTTTTTTTTCACCAGTATATTGAAATTTAGATATGGAAATTTCTGACATCCCTCCCGGGTGGCACAAATACATCCCTTCTATGTTTTCAAAAGACATTTCAGGTGTAACAATCTTAAACTCTCAGCGTTCTTCTGGTGAAGATCACACGCCGTTTTACAAATATTGACGATGTGATCCGCCATTTTGTAACTAAGAGCGGCGATAAAACCTGTACGGTACCCAGGGCTCATCCTGGGGGGAAATTTTAGGGAGAAGTGACTTCCTCGTGAAAAATCGGCAGAAGGGAAACATCCCAATGTGTATGCATTAACATGCATGGCTATACATCCTTTAACTACAATAGAAACACAATCTATATATCAGCTATTTATAAGCTTTCTCATATATTTTTGATAATAATGTGTAAGAAAACTATGATGAATAAATTAACTTTATATTTTTACTTTCAAGATAAAGTTACATTGGATAATGATTAATAAAATCTGTCTATCCTGTTCTGTTTACAGAAATTTCTTTTATGATCTTCTGTATGTATGTATGTAGTTAAAGCTTAATGAGGGTCCATCCGCCCTTTCGGGCACAAAATGCAGCTTGCGCTGTCGAGTACGGACCCCTTAATGATCTTCTGTATGTATGTAGTTAAAGCTTAATGAGGGTCCATCCGCCCTTTCGGGCACAAAATGCAGCTTGCGCTGTCGAGTACGGACCCCGGACATGTCACCAGTCATGTCCTTAAAGAGTTAATTTTGAAGCACAAAATGGTGATAATTTACCTCCATGCAATTTCCACGGAGTATTAGCCAAAGATATGAATTTTGAGCCGAAAAGTAGGTCACTGTACGGCGGTCAATGAGAACCTAAATGTACAGCAACCTGTGACAATATAGGAAAGGTGTTTTTAGCCCTGAAAAGGGCTGTTGGTGCCAGCTATAGGCCTGCCTTACAAGCCGTCAATCTGTGCTAGGGGCTCACGCACCCTAGCACACCATCCTCGTCGTCTCAGCCTACTTTGTAGGGCCACTCCCCTCGGCATTAGTCAGGACATCGGCAGCTGGTTCGCAGAAGTGACGAAGTAGTTCCGTAGTTACCGCCCACGGTTGAAGGCAAAATTTAGTTGAGTCCACCAGCCAAGTTGTAAATCTTCTGCCGATGCCCTGTGCCTTCTCAGCGACGTGCACGCTCCGAGGGGATGTGAGAAGTTAATGATCTTCTTTGTTGTATTGTCATATTTATGTGCATATAATTATGCTTATAAAACAATTTTCAAATATCGAAGAATATGTAAAATATGTACTGCAAACATTTGTGCACATTATATTTGATCACTAAAATTATATACATTCATTTCTTATTGAAAAATTCGACTGAGAAATTATAGAAAATAAATTTCTAATTACCTCCCTTTATTTTCATGAAATGTTAAACTCGGTAATATCTTTATAAATAATGCTTTTTGAAATTTACAATATTAATAAATCTTAATCTGAGCGTCATATTTATGACATTAAAACAAATATATATATATTGAAACAATAAGAACACTTCTTTCCTGACAAATTTTGTTGTTATATACATGAGCACATGATATACGACCGATATGTCGCATGCCGATCATGATTCGTAGTTTTAGGATGTCGTGCCCACGTGCGTACAAGCTGTGTCAAATTTGGCATTTCTACAAAGATAACAATGCAAAACACTCTCACTGTCTACAACATACCAATCATAAGATTTTTGCGAATTGGCTTTCTTAAATTTTCGCGTGTATTAGGTGTATCAGAATCAGTAACTTTTTTTTACTGCTAGGTTTGGGCATTTCACCCCAAGCCATGACGTGAGCGACATAACAATTTTTAATTGATGTTAACGGACTGAAATCATCCAAATGAAATTAATTATTTTTAATTGACTAACAGTTTTGTGATAGCCGTGAAAAACCCATTGCACATCGCCTTTACTTCGGTTAAACACCGCGTGTATATCAATTAGGGAAGATTTGCACGTGTTTAGATGATCGGAAAAAAATTAATCTATAATTATCGCCAAATCCTGTATTAAACTCGCAAAATATACCCGTTTCGGGCCGATGCTCTCATTATTTACTGTTTAGAGTAGGCGGTCTATCGCTTTGCATACAGGTAGAAGGGTAGTATATAGCGATGCTCTGATTGGATAATGATAATTAGCAGTCGTCATATGGGCGGATACAACAACAACAACAACAACAACATTTATTTAGCAATTAAGCATTACAATGCTTTTAGCCATGATATACATTTGACATAAGGTGACAAATGACACGAGAAATCATTAGCAATCAAATATTTTCTGCATAGAGAAGCTTACACAATAAATAAACTAGTTTGACATAGGTAAATTTAAATCGATACCAATATAATAATTATCAAATTTCTAAACTATTCCTTAATTTATTTGAAAAAAATATATATTTTGATAAGTTTAACAATTGTCTTTCATTATCTGTGGACATCAGTCTATCGAATTTATTAAGAGTTGGCCACCTACAAAAATATGGTTTGAAGTATTTTTTCCTTATTTCTCGATATATTGGGCAGACAAGAAGAAAATGATACTCATCTTCAATTATATTATCTTGGTTGCAAAATTTACATATTCTATTAGTTCGTTCTATATTAAGATATCTACCTCTTTCTATTTCTAAATTATGCGAAGATAATCTAAATCTACTTAAGGCAATCCGAAATTTCCTTTCACTTATTGAATTTAAATATGTTTCAAAGTTAAAAGATTGTTTAAACCTACAGTAAGTAAGTAAACGTTGTGAATTGTTTATGTTTGCATACCAAGCTTGATAATAATTATCTAATATCCTTTGTTTAATTTCTAAAAATGTAAAATTTCCATTATCTTGATTTATCCATATATTTGAAAGTCCTAGATTTTTTAACATTGTTTTTATATGAAATGCCCAATTTGAATTATTGTATGTTATATTATTATTGGCATCATTCTTAAGCATGATATAAATTTGTTTTTGCAAAGAGTTGTCTGATTTCAGTAAATGGATCCAATATCTTATCATATTTATTTTTCTAAAAATAATCATAGGAACTCTCCCTAATTCTCCGTAGAGACCAGTAGTATTAGTTGATTTATTAACATATAAAAGTTTTCGACAGAATTTTGTATGAATAAGTTCTATATCTGTTCCTGCATTCATTCCCCAGACTTCTGAACAGTAGTTTAGTACAGTAGCAACTAGCGAATCAAACAATTTACTTTTTTCACTAGTAGAAAAATCGTACTTATCAAAAATTGAAAATAGTTTATGTAAAGATTTAGATGCATGTTCTGCAATACATTTTTGGGTTCTATTCCAATTTGCATTTTTGAAAAAATATACGCCTAAATATTTAAAAGAAGTAACATTTTCTAGTAGAGTATTATAAAGGTAAAAATCATAATTTGTATTTCTACTGCCTTTTTCAAAAATCATAACCTTAGTCTTTGAAGTATTTATTTTTAGACCCCATGTATTACAATATATTTCAATATCATTTATCATTGATTGTAAGGATTCTGGTGATGTTGCAAATAACACCTGATCATCTGCGTATAAAATTAAAAATAAAATTAAATCTTCATATGTGAATAATCCATCTAGATTAGTATTTATATTGTCAACAATATCATTTACGAACATCATAAACATCAAAGAAGATCTCTGCTCTTTACATCGGCAAGTAATTACTCTTTGGGAATTAAGATTTTATCGGCGATGTTGACTTCTCTTTGATCAATTGGGAGAGCGAAATGGAAATATACACAGCGAAATTTTCGCCTGAATTGCCCTTCACACTGCTCATTGAGTACCTCAATAATACGGTATTTTCATGGATTTTTTTTTTGACACCAAAAAAACGAAAAAAACGGTAGGTTCGGCGCATATTATTAGGTAGGGTCGGGTGACCCGAACAAAACAATTTTTTTTAGGCCTTAAATCCCGGAGCACAATAACATCTGATGAATCTGAAAACATGTTACACAGTTCCTTTAAGTGATCAGAACTTATAATGTCCTTCTTTGTCCTGGGTCTAGAGTTTGTACGCTTTGCACACTCTAACATAGATTTTACTATAAGGTTCTCTGTCGGATCTGCGAAGTCATTTATATTATGATACCATTTAATGCCTTAAAATGCTGCTGTAATTTGATTTACCAATATCGATTAAATTGGATAAAAACATGGCTACGTGAATGGAATGTGCGGGATCTGTGTACAGAAATCTCTAAACGCTTTTACTTGATATGTATTTTTGTCCACTGTGCTATCGGCCCTAGAATCTAATATATGTACAGCCATTCTGTTTATAACACGTTTTTCGTCGATTATATTTGCACCGGCATCATGAAACTTCCTTTTAAGTGTTTGTCTCAAGCCAGAATCTGAAAGCATAATTCTGAAATAATGATTCTTAAAAACTAAGAAGATATTAACAAACTAAACTGACGCTTTTGACGAGTCACATCTCAATGCTATCATCCTGAAACTGAAAGGTTCCTTTTTAAAAATCACGTTGCTTCCTTTTCCCTTCGTTACCGCACCTATCACCGGTAAAACATAATAATCTTTCACAAACGTTTTAAAACTACCATTATCGTATTTTAATAATGGCCAAAATGCTGAAGATTTCCACTCAGGAATAACTAAAGTACCTTTACATTTTTCCTTTTCTAACTTATCTATACACTGGATAACCATACTAGGCGGTGGAACTAACCGATTGTTGTCGTTAAACCAATTTTGTGTTAAACAATTAACTGCTTCCGTACCTGGTACCCACCATCTAGAATTAAACCTTTTACAATTGTTATTGTAATGTGTAGAAAACCTATCAATAGTAAAGGGACCCCATTTTACATTTAAATATCTAAAAACATCTTTATTTACAGACCAGTCATCACTATCAAAACATCTGCTAAGATAGTCAGCTTCTGCATTGCCACTTCTTGGTATCCATATTACAGTAAAAAATATGCCATTCGAATCGCAAACATCGTGTATTTTTAAACAAATTTCATGTAAATCATCAATGAAGCTGCCCTTATTCAAAATAAATTTGACATTCATATTGTCTGTGTAAAATACTACGTTATTTTTGTGCAAAATTGCTTCTTAAAATTCTATGAATAGCCTCAAGTTCACGCCAAGTTGAACTTTTTTGCTTTTCAATTTCGGTCCAAGAACCGTGTACATTCGAACCATTTAATCTACAACAACCACCCGTATTGAATATGGTGCTCGCTTCCGGGAGCAACAGTGCACTAGACTCACTTCCGGGAGTACTTTTCTGTAAATAACCCTGATGATCTCGTTCACATACGGGAGCTACCATTTCGATCACATCCACTTCCGGTGGAAACCTTAAAATGCGTTCAAAATTATAGCCTGGATTTTCTTCCAGATATCTATTATAAAAAGATGCGACACTTTCATGGTTAGTAAGAATATATGAACCCTTTGCATTCTCATTTTCAAGAACTGACCGATTTTCTTTTGATATATAACCGCCTTATCCGACGGAGCTATCGTCGGTTGTCATACTCAAACTAGATGTAAAACATTTCTTTATCTGCTTACCCTTTGTATAGGTTAGAGTGCATATTTGGTGTTCTTCGTAAATAAGAAAGCTAAAAAGGAGCGGAGCTTGCGAATGAGGTCATTCTCTGCTAAAAAACAAACCAGCGATGGATAACAATGCAGTAAAAAATTCATTGTAATAAGGAAAGGAGGTAGGCCTATGACACGTAAAAAAGATGTATACCACGGAATACTAGAATGTTTTATTTATGTGCTGATTTGTCATGTGCCCGATTTTCATGTACTGCAACTTCACAATAAGCTACAAAAAGTCGACATGTCTTGCCTCGCCCGTCACCTCGACATATATTTCGGGCTGAAATGAACCTGTAGCTTGATTATATATGCATCATACATATTTATTATGTTCATATACATATCATAATTATCATCTTCGGACAAATGGCAGTATATTGTCAAAAATAAATGTAAAATTAATAAAAAAAACACCCTACTTTCGGTTTTGCAGCGGCACGGGCTGTAATATTTACATAAAAGTAAGAAATATTACATACATACTTTGTTGGAATAAGTGAATTTTTTATTTGGAAATTATAAAATGAAACTGGTTCCGTAAGTAATAAAACATTTTTACGTATAGGTTAGAGTGCATATTGGGTGTTCTTCGTAAATAAGAAAGCTAAAAAGGAGCGGAGCTTGCGAAGCGACTGTAGCTTTCTAATTAACGAAGAACATCCAATATGCACTCTAACCGGCTTAGTGCTCCGCCCATTTTTTTCCGCCCAACACACTGCGTGACGTCACACGATAGCCTAAATGTGTATTACCATATTTGGAAGAGGTAGCGGTACACATTTTTGGGTCACGTGTTTTGCATAGCTTATTCCCGCATTCTGTCTAGGTAAATCAGACAATATCACGGCTGTACCCTCTTTGCGAAATATTCTCAAACGGTACCCTCTTTGAACATACACAGGTCATTAAATTCTTTGCTAAAACAAACAAGCGATGGATAACAATGCAGTAAAAATTCATTGTAATAAGGAAAGGAGGTATGACACGTGGAAAAGATGTATACCACGGAACACTAGAATGTTTTATTTATGTGCTGATTTGTCATGTGCCCGATTTTCATGTACTGCAACTTCACAATAAGCTACAAAAAGTCGACATGTCTTGCCTCGCCCGTCACCTCGACATATTTTTCGGGCTGAAATGAACCCGTAGCTTGATTATATATGCATCATACATATATATTATGTTCATATACATATCATCTTCGGACAAATGGCAGTATATTGTCAAAAATAAATGTAAAATTAATAAAAAACACCCTATTTTCGGCTTGCAGCATTTTTACTGTTACTGTTTACTGTTATTTTGCCTGTTTTTATTTCAATGAACCTCTTTTTTTAAATTGTATGCCGTAGTGACAATATACATGTGCGTGTACGGAAAATAAAAGATGCATAAATATTGATTAGTAGGAGTAAACTTCAAGAATCTCTGCACATGCGTATATTTCACTTTAGCGCTCTTCGGAAGTTAGCTCCGCCCCACTTGCGTTTTATAATATAAAACGTCCAGTTTATATAAAATCTGTTCTATTAAGATTTGAAACCTGAAAATTTGAAAAATCCTCGTCGGTGATTGGCTTAAAACAATTGGCGAGCACTAATGTTATTTTGCCTGTTTTCATTTCAATGAACCTCTTTTTTTTTAATTCTATGCCGTAGTTACGATATACATGTGCGTGTACGGAAAAAACATGATGCATAAATATTGATTAGTAGGAGTAAACTTCAAGATCTCTGCACATGCGTATATTTCACTTTAGCGCTCTTCGAAACTTAGCTCCGCCCACTTGCGTTTTATTATATAAAACGTCCAGTTTATATAAAATCTGTTCTATTAAGATTTGAAACCTGAAAATTTGAAAAATCCTCGTCGGTGATTTGCTTAAAAAAATTGGCGAGTAAAACAATAATAAGAAAAAAAAACCAAAGGGGTGGAGCAATATTTAACACAGTACTCTACATGTGACGTCACACGCACTGAACACACTACGTGTGACGTCACACGCACTGTTCACAAACATTGAAACAGTAGGGCAGGACAGCGGAACCAGAATAAACGCGAAGCAGATGTATAAAATGTCGAGTTACAATTTTAAAATAAAAAACAAAGAGCTGCCACAGGAGACAGCTAAGCTCGACTAATCAAAATTACTGACGCAGTAAGGAGGACAAAACTATGAAAAGAAAAAATCAATTATGTATAATTATGTATTAAGTTATAGTAAAAAAAATAATATTTGTTAACATAAATTCCAAGATCAGGGGAATAATTCTAGAAATAGTTCATGCTAGAGTTATGGACCTTGTCAAACAACATTTGTGTAATGATAAGAAATATATATTTGAAGTTTGAAGTTGATACCTTAAAAAAGTAAAGAAGTTATTATATTTTGAAACCTGAAAATTTGAAAAATCCTCGTCGGTGATTGGCTTAAAACAATTGGCATGAGCACTAATGTTATTTTGCCTTTTTTTCATTTCAATGAACCTCTTTTTTTTTAATTCTATGCCGTAGTTACGATATACATGTGCGTGTACGGAAAAAACATGATGCATAAATATTGATTAGTAGGAGTAAACTTCAAGATCTCTGCACATGCGTATATTTCACTTTAGCGCTCTTCGAAACTTAGCTCCGCCAACTTGCGTTTTATAATATAAAACGTCCAGTTTATATAAAATCTGTTCTATTAAGATTTGAAACCTGAAAATTTGAAAAATCCTCGTCGGTGATTTGCTTAAAAAAATTGGCGAGCAAAACAATAATAAGAAAAAAAACCAAAGGGGTGGAGCAATATTTAACACAGTACTCTACATGTGACGTCACACGCACTGAACACACTACGTGTGACGTCACACGCACTGTTCACAAACATTGAAACAGTAGGGCAGGACAGGGAACCAGAATAAACGGAAGCAGTGTATAAAATGTCGAGTTACAATTTTAAAATAAAAACAAGAGCTGTCACAGGAGACAGCTAAGCTCGACTAATAAAATACTGGACGCAGTAAGGAGGACAAAACTATGAAAGAAAAATCAATTATGTATAATTATGTATTAAGTTATAGTAAAAAAATAATATTTGTTAACATAAATTCCAAGATCAAGGGGAATAATTCTAGAAATAGTCATGCTAGAGTTATGGACCTTGTCAAACAACATTTGTGTAATGATAAGAAATATATATTTGAAGTTTGAAGTTGATACCTTAAAAAGTAAAGAAGTTATTATATTTCTTAAAGAAAATCCTAAGTTCAAAGAGAGATAAATGTGTAAATATTGCTTCAAGAGTTATGAACATTGTCACATAAAATGTAATTGATGATAAGGAATAAGTATTTGAAGTTTGAGGTAGATACCTTTAAAAATAAAAAAGTTATAATAAAAAATAACATTTTTCTAGTAAAAAAATGTAAGTTTATGGGGAAATAATTCTTGCAATATTGGTGCTAGAGTTATGAACCTTGTCACATAAGATGTGGATGATGATAAGGTACATATATTCGAAGTATGATATTGACGCCTTAAGAAATAAAGAAGTAACAGTAAAAAAAAAACAAATTATGGAAAATTCTAAGTTCAAAGGGAGATAACTCTGAAAATATTGGTGCTAGAGTTATGAACCTTGTCACATAAGATGGGGATGATGATAACATAAATATATTTGAAGTATGAGGTTGATCCCTAAAGAAATAAAGAAGAACCAGTAAGAAATAGTACTTTTTGAGGAAAATTCTAAGTTCAAGGGGAGATAAATCTGAAAATATTGGTGCTAGAGTTATGAACCTTGTCACGTATGATGTGGTTGATGATAAGGAACATATATTTGAAGTTTGAAGTTGATACCTTAAGAAATGACAAAGTTATAGTGAAAAATATTTTACTGCACCAAAACTTTAATCTAAAATCTGGACGCGGACGCCGGGGCGAGTAGGACAGCTCTCCATATACTTCGTATAGTCGAGCTAATGAGCGATTATTTCATACTATTTCACGTAAAAAAATAATCGAGCTCGCTTTGAGGCTTTGCCTTTTTCATATTATGTTATATGCGAGCCTGTGGCGAGCAATATATAGAGGATATTGAATGAGTGTAAGTTCAATACTGAATTTATTGTACGAGTTGAATACAATTATATTATGCGAGCCTCTGGCGAGCATAATATTGTTTTATTCAACGAGTGCAATAAATTCAGTAATGAACTAACACGAATTTAATATTCTATTTATCACATACCCAAAATAAAGACCGTTTAAAGTGAAATAAGAGTCATTTTTCATTGACGCGCCTATAGTATAACCAAATGATAACGCTAACATTTAGCGCGTCTTTACACTATGTTTGTATAACGCTTATGATGTCACGTCAAAATATATGCACGGCCGTGCAATACCATATTTACGGAGTCGCAAAATCGGCACGGGTGTGTGATAAATTACTTTATTATATACTTATAAATGAAATATTGAGAAATATTGATGAAATAAAATGTGTATTTTTATTTTCCGTATTTTCACTGTAAAAATTTATTTTTCACTGCAGTGAAACATATTTTCCGTATTTTCACTGGTGTCTTGCGGGACTACTTTCTTTTAGATTCTACCAGTACACAAAATTTAAAGGAAAGTTTTTCAAATTTTATCGCAAAAAAGAGAAAATGTACATAATAAACAGAAAATTCAAGTTTTTTCTATAAATACATGATTTATTTTCATCTTGTGGCATGAAAATTACCACATTTCACTCGTGGCTTTCGCCACTCATGAAATATTTATTTTCATACCACTCGATGAAAATTAATCATGTATTTATAGAAAAAACTTGAATATCCTCTATTTATTCAACGAGTGCAATAAATTCAGTAATGAACTTACACGAATTTAATATTCTATTTATCACATACCCAAAATAAAGACCGTTTAAAGTTAAATAATAAGTTTTCATTTTCATTGACGCGCCTCTAGTATAACAGAACAGAACATATCGTTTATTAGATTTTAGATTTAAACATAGTTTATCATTTATACATGCATTACATTGAATATAAAGGTCATGTCAATTAGATGAATATAAATATTATTTACGTAATTCAGTGATGAACTTACACGAATTTAATATTCTATTTATAGGATAATTGGATCAAAAACCAACACAAATTAAGTATCAAAACATGTTTCGCTTTGTTAAGCTTCCTCAGTTGAGACATAAAATGACGTAAACGTACAAAACAAAACAAACGTCCACGTTAATAGACGTTACATTTGGCGCGTAAAAGGAACGTTATAATATTACAATAAGTAATACAATAAGACATGTTGCATATGTATGTATAAACGTATTTTTTTTTAAATAGCATATATAATTTTCGAAAAGAATTACATAAAATAACTGGATCAAAAGATACATATATTTTCATAGAGAAACTAGGCTAGTAAATAATTACAACAAGTATGTAAATAACAGTTACTTATGTAAAAGTTTAGAATTCGAAAAAAATGTGCTTTAATCGCATGTTGAAAATTGTAAAAAGGGAGATAATAATTTAGAAACATCGTTATCAATCAGTATATCTTATAAAGCTATCAATTAAAATGAAAATGATCTATCTATTATCTTTTCAAAATATGGTATTATGCTCAAAATCAATTTATGTAATATGAAATAATCAAAATCATATGAATACATTATGAATAATGTAGTATATAAATGTAACAATCAAAAATATGCGTGAGTAAAGGGAGGTAATTAAATACTTATATCATCGATTTGTATAGATTCAAATAAAGTTATATAATTTTTAGATACAGTGAATGACTACTAATATAGAACAGTCTTTTTATGCCGATATGTACTAAAAAAGATATTGACGAGTTTGTAAAAAGTTGCAAGTATATATACTTGAAAAACGATTTTTTAATTTGTAAAGCACCTTTGCATTCAAACCTTTCGGGGAAAAATGTTTCTAACTTATGTATCCAGTATGTCTCTTTCAAAAGTCTCCCCATATTAACACATACCCAAAATAAAGACCGTTTAAAGTGAAATGAGAGTTTTCATTTTCATTGACGCACATATAGTATAACAGAACAGAACATATCGTTTATTAGATTTTAGATTTAAACATAGTTTATCATCTTTACATGCATTACATTGAACATAAAGGTCATGTCAATAAGATAATAAGATTAATATGAAAATAAATATTAGTTACGTAATTCAGTAATGAACTTGCACGAATTTAATATTCTATTTATCACATACCAAAATAAAGACCGTTTAAAGTGAAATAAGAGTTTTCATTTTCATTGACGCGCATATAGTATAACAGAACAGAACATATCGTTTATTAGATTTTAGATTTAAACATAGTTTATCATCTGTACATGCATTACATATAATATAAAGGTCATGTCAATTAGATAATAAAATTAATATGAATATAAATATTATTTACGTAAATGAATGTATGTGTTGACAAGCAAATTAATTAACTCATTAACCCATTACTTCATGAGCATTTTGTGAAAAATGGCTGTTTTCAGTTACAAGTTCATATTGCTATACTATTGCTATAATACTATAAAAACTGCTTCAACACTAATCAAACTTGGCACAAGTGTTGACTGGACCATTGCCCTTGCAACTACATGCTCAGGCTTAAATTTTCTGTTACCTTGGGAACGAGGGGACATCTCAAAATTGCCAAAAATCACAATTTTGCGTTGATTTTTTCCATTAAAATTGATTTCAAAGTGCTGCAACTTCTAAATGGATTGAGATAGAGTCAAATGATTTTCAGCGTTGGTTACACGTTACCTTATGATCAATCTGGGGTCATTTATAGCCTCTCACAAGTCCAAAATTTTCTTGGCGATGAGGGGGACTCCGCCCCCCCCCTTCAAACCCCCCAAACAGAAGGGGGCACATCCCTCTTCTGGCACCCCCTTGATGTATCTTTTGGTTGGTGGTCGCGCCGAAAAAAATGGTCACTTTTTTAACAATATTTCTTAAACAAAAACAAGTGTTGGGGGCCTAAATAAGGCATTTTTCACCATTTGAGACAACAAAAGGGGGGGGGGGGTAAAAAAGGCGTTAAAAGGCGTGTATATCGCGTAATGGGTTAAACAGTCGGCAATAACTTTAAATATAGAGTTTATGATAATTCACTTTGTCGTAGCATATTTTCTCGAATTTTAAGTGCATATTTGATGAACAACACCAAATTTGTCATTGTCTTGTGATTCACAGATCTTAGCAGTTCAATTAGCTTAAACATACTTGGTCGAAGTGTAAAATATTCATTAATATATCGTTTTCCTATGACTCTGTATCTCGAACATTTAAGCATGAAGTGATATTCGTCCTCTATCTCGCCATTTTCATAAATTTGACACAGTATATATTCCCTGTCTATTCTTATTATTTCCATAACGCCCGGTTTTTATGCTTAAACAGTGCGCTCATGTTCTCATTCTTGTTATGAAAAGTCTCTGTGATTTGTTCAACAAGTCTAAATAAGGTTCATACTCGAAATTCTCTTTAACATATTTAACCTTATTTAGACTTGTTGAACAAATCAGCATAGAAATTTATATAAAGCGGATAGCGCCCAGCTCTCCATATACAGACACATTACTTACTGACATTTTAATATTAAGAAGTCTTTTACAAAACTTTTACTGCACTCGTTCAATTTCTTTATCTTTTGAATTACCCCACACTTCTGCAGCATAACTTAATATAGATGTTACAAAAGAATCAACCAGCTGACATTGAACTTTTAGAGTAAAATCAAATTCACGGATATTATAGTTTAAGAAATTCATAGCTTTCACTGCTTTACCAATTAACAATTGCTGATTACAGTTAAAATTACTATTTAAACCAAATACAGTTCCAAGATAATTAAATGTATCTACAATATCTTCCCGTTATACTCCCATTTCTCATCGTCTCTACGTCTAAATACCATTATTTTTGTTTTCTCGTCATTAATCTTTAAACCCCAACGATCACAATAATTTCGTAGATTGTCTAAATGTGACTGCAAACTCTGCACTGTTTCAGACAGTAGAATCATATCATCAGCGTATAAAAGCAATATAAGTGTCAAGTCTGCTATATTTACACTACTATCAATATTTGAACCCAAATTCAATTCTAAATCTTCGATGAAAATTGACCACAGCACAGGCGAACATATCTCTCCTTGCTTTAGGCCTATCGCTACTTAACTGAATTCAGAAAACGTATAACAGTGACGTACTTGACTTTTCACGTGCTCATACATCGACCTCACTACACGTAACATTTTCCCAAATATTCCAAGGTTAAACATTTTGTACCATAACGCGTTCCTATAAACGCTGTCGAAACATTTGCTCATATCAATGAACTCAGCATACAAACGAGAGCCATTTCCAAGAAATCTTTCTATTAATCCGTTTAAACAAAATATAGTATAGACTGTGGAAAAACCTTTTTTAAATCCAAACTGAGCGTCGGAAATAATATTATTTTTTTCACATCATTCGGTTAAGCGCTTATTTAACACAGCTTTGCTAGGACACTGATCAATGTTATTCCACGATAATTGTTCACATCATTTTCGTTTCCTTTTTTTAAATAATGGAATAATTATACCTTCGGACCATTTATCCGGGAAAAACCGGTATCGAATATAATATTATAGGTGTGGTTTCGGCGCAATTATATATAAAGCTGTCCGAGCCCCTGAGGGTCAAATAAGTTCTACAGCTCTAAAGTTCTAATATGTTTATATACCAATCCAATCTTCAATAAGGTTGTTACATCACATAAGGTACAAACAAGTAGATTCTGTACAAAACAACACTCTGAAATAAGTATATAACAATATGTAAATATAAAGTAAAATAAAGTAGAAACAATGCATTACATGAATTAATATCATATCTTATGTTCTAATCTAGAACATAATCAATTACATGTCTAGTGGCCAATTCAGTTCTTTAAACTGAGCAACAGTCCTTCAATATCATATTATTACAAATTGCACCAGTTGAAGGTCTCCACTCCAAGAGAAATTTGTGTTACCAGTTCGATTTTTAGGAGAGAATTGAGAGAGTTGAGCTCACAAAAAGGCATGAAAAAAGCATGCAAAATTAAACGGTGTCTCATAAAAAGTACTGACCGTGAGAATCACCTTTAGGTTTAGGCTGAACGCCACTGTAACAATATCATAGCTTATGGAATTATACACACTTAACATAATTATATTATACTTTCAACAATACACAATACATCACAGTGTAGTCGACAATCTAATTATTACTTCTCTGACTATCACACCAGTGACTGTTAACTGCAAGGTTAAATATTAATAGTGAATAAAAGATGGAAGGTGATTTGATAGATACATGTCATTCTGAAACTCATACTTATTTACAAATTTCCCAATCAATGGACTAAACCAAAATAGAACAGAATCACAATAATGCAATTCTACATATTTACAATAAAGCATTTAGCAGCAGTCAGGATAAATACATACCAACTTAAGAAATAAAGAACTTGACCACAAACACTAATTTTTCTAACCTCTCTCCTTTACAACATAACAAAGACACAATGACTTTTCCCACCAAGAAATCGCATACATAAAAATAGCTTAAAACCAACGATCCGTGAACCAATCGTTTGAATTTTTAGGATATTGACCAAATTATGCAAACATAAGATAAAATCAGTTAAAACCAATAAAGTAATCTCCCTGGAAAAGTATCAGACAAGACCGGCGGATTTGTCTCCCATTGCAAAATTATAAAATCCAACAGTAAAGCAAGAGCATTGTCCCTTAGACCTGATCTTACAATCGCAACTAATCGGCCCTTTCCGTTAGTCTTCGGATTAGGACCTCGAACACAATAGTATGAATACACAGAGCGGATGCGGTATTCATGTTAACAAATAGTAATTTATTGCTGGGAGTTGTTGACAAGTTTAATACAGTAACTATTATATGTAGTAAAAGTCCACCTAAAATAAGTGAATTCATAGGTACAAAAGCAAACAATACATTATTTATATATTTACTATTATGGCTGTAGAAACCGAAAGTACAAAAAACCAACCTGTTGACATTTAGTCGGATTTGTTTAAAATTGAACACAAGGTTAGCTTTTAAAAAAGCTAGAAGCGACCAGAGCTGCATTACTGGTACTGATACTGGTACTGCAGTACGTACTGCAGCGATTTTGCAAGTACTGGTACTGATACTGAATTACTCTTACAAAATTTTGCTACTACTGGTACTGGTACTGCATTACTGTCTTAAAAAGTGGTACTGCTACTGCATTACCCAGTACTTTTGGTTTTGATAAAATTTAAAATAACATCAATTTTTCTCATAAAATAAAGCTGTAAATTACATTAACTATATTTTATTTTTGTGAAAAAGTAAGTTATCAAATCTAAAGATAATTTGCTGCAATATTCCTTCAAATGTTAACATACATGTAGTATTCATCATAAAACGCACCAAAGACTTTAAGTAAAAATTAAATTAAGATAAACAAACTCGATAACACTTTACCCTAAAATATCCTTATTAAAATCTTTTATTTCTTTGTATTTACTAGTAAAAGAGCAAAATAAACACAAATTAATTTCTTCTATTCTAAAAAATCCCATTTCAAGTGAAAAAAGTGATATTGTTAGCACCATTAAAAGTTGTTATTTACTTTGGTATAAATTGAACAGAGGTGTTAAGGTGTGAAAGGCAACAAAAGACTGTTGTGTTTTAAATGAAAGATGTTTGCATTGTATTTATACAGTTGACTGGTTACTAAACAATTAGATATGACATGAATATATGTTGTAAATATTGTTTGTAAAAAGTATGTTAAAACTATAAAGTTGTAAATATGTTATGTTAACTTTAAAGCAGCATGCCTCCAGATTCATCCTAATTTTCATGAAAGTTTTGAAAATGTATTTAAAGGTAAAATATTGTTAAATGAACAAAGAAAGTACTTGACACATTACAATCGGCACTTAAAATCCACGTAAATTACCAAAAGAGGTCAAAATATGCATAAATAGCCCCTACTGAAGTAGTAACGCAGTAGAAATATAGTGATAAATACTACAAAATACAGTCATTAATTGCACATAAGATATAAATTATCACTTGAATCTTTAATTTGTTTACTTTTCTCAAAGTTTTAGTAATTTTTTTCCAAGTTTAATTTTCTTGAAATATTTTGGGTCATCTGGAGGCATGCAGCTTAAAAGTAAGTTATGATTTTATTTCTTTGCTGAATAATATAAAAATTTTGCAATTATTTGTTTGACACTGTATTTATTCAAACTTTGATGGCTATATAAAAGTAATGGTACTGATACTTAATTACTTCACCAAAAAAAGTACTGGTACTGCAGTACCGAGCTAAAATCTAGTACTGGTACTGGTAATGGTACTGCATAATTTGCCAAGTACTGGTACTGGTACTTAAGTACTACACCCTTAGTACTGATGCAGCTCTGGTAGCGACTCGCTTCGTAATTTTTTTCAAGGGGTGTGTTTAAATGTAAAAATGACAGTTCTGTTAGCTGAAGAGACTTCAGCGAACATCAAAATAAAAGTGATGTCAACACTGGCCCGGTGCCCGATGGCCAGTGTATATAAGTTCAGGCCAGTGTAAATTTAAGAAAATTTTGTTAATTATTTAGTAGAATAAATTCAAAACTGGAATTCGGGCCAGTTAATTCAAAATCTTAAACTCATTGACTGAAAGTGACATATAAAGTTCTCTCAGTTTAACCAAGATGAGTATGAGTATATATGAAGGTGCATGTAAACAGATAGAATGAAGAACCTATGTCTATGCACATTTACTATATGGCCTGTTGACCTTGACCACAAAATGTTAGATAGGTAGATTTCATAAAGATGTCTCTTTATGCAAAATTAAGTTGTAATACATGTATGTTATTTAGTATTGGAATGAGAGGCACAAGTCCTAAAGTAAACACAAGTTGTCAATCAATTCAGCCAGAAAAGCCGGGATCCTATTAAAAAATATAGGGATCCCGGAAATTGACCAGTCTAAGAAGATGTTTTTCAGATAAGCCGGGATCCTATTAAAACATATAGGGATCCCGGGAATTGACCAGTTCAAGAATATAGTTTTCAGAAAAGCCGGGATCGTATTAAAATGTAAATAGATCTCACGGATTGGCCAGTTCAAGTATATAGTTTTCAGAAAAGCTGGGATCGTTTTAAAACATATAGGGATCCCGGGATTTGGCCAATTCAAGAAAATAGTCTTTGATTTTTCCAATTAATTAGGCATATAATTATAAGTATTGTGATTTCCGCATTTTAAGTTTGTTAATAAATAGCTCTAAATATATCTATATTATAAGTTAAATTAATTTAACGTTCATTATATACAATAAAAAAAATTAACGTTTAATGGCCTTTCATTACGACACAATCAACACAAATATAGTTCATTAGGTTTTTCCTCCATATCTTATACGATCCCGGATCCCGTGCGTCCCGGATCCCGGCTAGTAAATACATACACTAAATACCGGAAAGGATAAAATGACCGGAAAAAAATAAAAAATGCACAGAACCAGATGTACACTTATGTTAATTAACCAAACGAAAACTTACTACAGAGAAAACAGGTGAAATCGCTAAATCAGAAGTCAGTGTAAATATGATTTATTGAAAAGAATTCATAAAGACAAACATTTTAATCATCATTATATCTTTGCGCTCAAAACAATACTTGCTGATTTTTAAAAATGGCGTGAAAATTGAAGGTTTTTTGACGCTATGTAAGATTAAATTTGATTGGCTAAATAATTTTGGATCCTAGCCCTGATAGATAAATTTTGTAGAAAGCTGGAAGCCAAGCTTCGATTAAATTTTTGGATGGCTTCGGAGTTTTTGGTTGTTTCTCAGTAAAATCCTACCGTAATACCGGCTCGCCGTGGCGAGCCGGCATCAGTGGGCATATTTAAATTACAAATTGTTGTCATATTTTCAAGCATAAGAGTACCGAAACAGACATTATATGTCAAATATATACATTCGTTTTACATTATCTCTGTGTCTGTTTACAACTGTAAACCACGTGGTAGAACTACTTTCAATCCGTATTGTTTCCGAGGTAGATAATAGCCGAGGCAGTTCCGAATGCTGAACCCTGTTACATAAGATAAAAAGATCTGTTAAATGGCCTATTAATATATCACCAGATTCAATGAACAATTCATTGATTAAGTTACCAGTAGAGCCTGCCTTTCCGCGTTTTAAAGTTTTCAAAGCCGCTAAAACTTCTGTCTCTGATAAAGTGTTATCTAGTTCTGAGAAGATAGCGCGTCTTTACACTAAGTTTGTAAAACGCTTATGACGTCACGTCAAAATATATGCACGGCCGCGCAATTTACCATTTTTTACGGAGTCGCAAAATCGGCAGGGGTGTGTGATAAATAATTCTTGCATCTCAGACAGGATTATCTACCGTTTACACCGGTGCTAGAAAACTCTGTCTTACACCCCCCATGTAAGACAACTCGCGTGCTTTAAATGACGTCATTGACGCGCGACTTTTATGAATGAATCGCGTTCTTAGGATGACGTCATTTTTCCGTTATGAATGAAGTTGTATGTCTTACGCTACAATAAGAAAAAAGTGCGTAATGAGAATATGAGTTTTCATAGTTTCTGTTCCGAAAATAATTGACATGTAATATGCAAGAAAAAGAATCAAACACCGGCAGTTGGTACAGACGGGAATATCTAGCTCTCGGGTAACTGTTTAGCGGAAACTCGGCAGAGCCTCGTTACCGCTGTAAACAGTTATCCTCGAGCTAGATATTCCGGTCTGTAGCGGCAGCCGCCCGGTGTAAGATTCTTATACTATATTTTAAAATTGATGATGTTACGTCATGATGTGGTGACGTCATATAGGAGAATGTGAAACGTTACGCGGCAAATACTCAAAATCACTTATATAAAGCATGAAATAGAAATAAAATATTTGTTTTAGAAATAAGATTGAACAACATTTCATAAGTGGACAACAGCTTTTATATTTTTACTCTTGTTAACTCCACTAGTGAAAATATTGCATCTGGTGTTCACTCAGTGAAATATATATTTCAAACTTACATGCAAAACAATTAAATATCCTCTATCACTGAGAAAAATAAAGCACGCTGTTGATGTGTTGTTTTATTGGGGTTTTTTATCTCTATTTTTGTTATTCAGTGACTTAAAACATTTTTAGTCTTGGAAGTTTATAATTAAGAAATAACATCGGCCTGAGAGGTGTATATCGACTATTTAACACCGGTTTTGTCGTTTTGATGCGAAAAACTCCAAACACGGTGTTAAATAGTCGATATACACCTCTCAGGCCGATGTTATTTCGATTCTATCACGATAAAATAAGGAAGATCACTAATGTTATTTTTTTCAAACGGAAATAAGTTCCGGTGCCGATTTTCGTATAACGCTGTTCGATTTTCGCACCCTCCTGTTGCAAACACAGGTGTTCGGCGCATTGATTGGTCACTACACCCCCACCCCCCATACCCACAATACAACCCTCTTAAAACATGTCAAATGCATTATTTTTTTTCAAATAAAATGTGTTTTACTTCTTCACAGTATATAAACGATTTGAACCCCAACCGGATCTTGTGAGAAGATTTTAGTGTCAGCCATATTCTGCCACTTCACTTGTTTACGATATTGGTATTTATATTGATACTGATGGATGTTAGGTTAGTAAATCTATATTTATATTATAAGAGA
The DNA here is from genome assembly GCF_026571515.1 of Ruditapes philippinarum. Taxonomy (NCBI): domain Eukaryota; kingdom Metazoa; phylum Mollusca; class Bivalvia; order Venerida; family Veneridae; genus Ruditapes; species Ruditapes philippinarum. Next base: position 241,920 of record NW_026863040.1, read on the forward strand.
GAAACTTTATTAAACGTCTAAGTTATGCAAGACATAAACGTTAGCACGAAGGCTATAAAATAATCGAAACTCACGAACAGCTTTCAGGTGATCAACACTGAACACGAACAAAAATCCGTCTTATTCCAATGTTGATTTAGTTAAACATTGAATTGTGATATCGAACTACTAAAGTAATAAATAACAAACGATAATTTAATCATATGCATAACATATTGCTGTATCTTGAACATAAATTTAAGAGTTTTACCAAGGAGGTCATTTCCGTAAACTGAACGTTACTTGCTGGTGATTGTGAACCCTACTTGTGAGTTTACGAATTTTATCTGTACCCTGACTTGTGAGTATTTTTAAAGATTTATTGGAGAAAAAGTTTACGTTCATTGCGATTTTGTATCAATTATTGCCAGAAAATATAAATGATTTTAATAGAATTTTAGTATATAAGGTGGTATCTAAGGTATTTACCGAGAATTGGTTAATCTGATAATATTGTTAATCATTTGGTTAATAAAATATATAATGCTATGTATATTTTTCTTTCGGATCACCATGGAAGAATACAACTGCATATACTGTTCAGTAAAGACTACGAATTTCAATGCCATCATTGACCACATAATTATTCGCCATCCAAACTGCAACTTGAAAATAAGAATAAATAATGATCAGAATAAAATTTCCTACTTAAAAAATTTCAGCGTCACAGCCAATACAGTAACGTAAACGAAAAAAAAGAAGTTTATAACACCAATAGCTGAAACACTGACAATTAAAATTTCAAAATTTCCCGTATATTCTCCGTTTAAAAAGATGCCAAAATTGTCGACGTCTATGAAAGATATACAAGAATAAAAGTCGTACATGTCAGAAAAAGAAAGTCAATGAATTTATGAGAATATAAAACAGTGTTTAAAAAAGCAGAATGAAATCAACGGTAGGTGTAAAGCTTTCAACATGTTGAAATAAGTAATCTGCAAAAAAATCTTGTAATGATAATTCGAGGTTTTTTGATACGTGACGTCATATAACGGTCACGTCAAAACTAACAACAATGCCGTTGAACTAAATATAAACAATTTATATAGTACATATGTAATATTTTAGCTTTATATCTTTCCGAAGAAAAATGAATGGTAAGTGAAGGTGAGGTTTGTTAGTTAATTATTCCTATCAAGAAATAATTGACTTTCTGATTCGTATAAACAGCCACTTCATGCCGGTATTTTCGTAGACAGTGAAAACATGACGAAGCTCCTCCAGTTTTAGTTACTTACATAGAACTAAAACATGTACCCTTCTCTTGTGACACAATAACTTCATATTCTGCACATTAAAATTTGGAACATAGATCTACGACAAAAACACAATAAAAATCATCAAAAGTGACTCGCAAGTAATGGTTCAGTGAAAACACAAGTAGGGTACAGATCATTAAAATTGTTTTAGCAAGACGGGTACAGTTATCAGAAATGTCGCCTCTATTATTTACTATGTTTTATCAATATTCAAAGATATTTTCACAAGTGTCTGTCCGGTAACATGAGGTTAAGACAATAAAGTTAAGATTCAGATATGAGTTATAGTGAAATAAAACAATTTTAGGCATACATTTGCTTGTGTAATCGGCGTGTGTTGACATACACAAAATATGAGGCGAAGAGCACAACGTTTTATGCGCATATATTTTATGAAGAAGGTTATGGATGTATATTTTAGCAAAGATAAATTATTTCTTAATATGATTCAAATGTTAACATACCGTAACATATTAAATTCAAGCCGATTTTTAATAGTTTATGCCTGATTGTACGTTTAGATGCTGAGATCTTCTCACAAGATCCGGTTGGGGTTCAAATCGTTTATATACTGTGTTCTTGATATATACTATAAAATCAATTTCCTTCAATCCCCCCAAAAAATATAAAAATGATATATATATATATTTACTAAATATATTTATAGCATAAAATCGGCTATTTTCCCCTATTTTGCCCATGTTATAACGGGACCAAAACCATGTGTTAACATAGTCACGCGCTCTTGTTATAGCCCGGTTTCACCTATGCGCAATACTTATAGGGCCCAGTAAACAAACAAAACAAAAATTGACGATTTGGCTTGTTTGCCAAAGAGTCATGCGTTCTTGTTATATTGAAATTATTGATTCGAGGGCCTCAACGAGCAGCATTCAAGTAACTATGCCGGAAATACGGCGTATACTGTAGATATCGCTGCTAATCTTGGTTGTTGCCCTTTCTAAGAAACGGACAGTTGTCAATGTAAACAAATTACTGGCATTCAGTTTAACCCTTAAATTAACTTACAAAACAAGATAACACAAAATTAATATGAGAACATGTTGTTTTATTGATGTTTATGTTGATAAATGCTCTTTATATTTCTTTGAGAGAATTATGTTTAGTGCCTGGTTTTTATTTATAAACTTGTGTGCTCGAAAAAAACCCGATTCTGATGACGTCACTGATCTTTTTTCTACCGTCACTAAGAATTTCTGAGGGTCATGTTTTGTATTGGGTAGAGTAATGTAACATTGTTTTTTGTGTATATCTCCAATGTCAAGCTTTATAAAATCAATTAAAATTCAAAATTTCGCTCGGTTCTGAGAATTTCCGAAGTTGTTGGCCCCGGAAAAATAAAACGCATACATAAAACATGTAGAATTGGATAAATACCGTCCAAGCACAAGGATTTAATGTATTGTGTTTTGTATTAAATATACATCATGAATCTGTTTTAAATTTTTATGCTATAATAGCGTCAACGCACGTTTTTCGTGTTATAAAGTCTGCAGAGTCCATCAGAACTGTTTGAGCCCTCGCCCTACCGGGCTCGGGCACCAACCGTTCTTCGGGACTCTGCAGACGTTATAACACGGAAAAACGTGCGTTAACCCTATATAATCGAGGGTGAAAACATAAAAGCCGGAAATACAAGTAGTTCCTAACCAGTGTTTATTTAAGAAATAATATATCCCAAACTGTGATTTTATTGCTCAATAACATCACTGTTTGGCTTTCGGATGCGGGGAATTATATCACGAGGGCGTAGCCCGAGTGATATAATGATGCGCATCCGAACGCCAAACAGTGATGTTATCAAGCAATAAAATCATCGATTTGGATATATTATTTCGATTCTAACACGACATCAACAAATAAATGCTGCCGTACATGATAATTAGCTAAATTGCGTCTGATTTGTTTCCGTACTTATTGTCAGCCCGTCACATTTTTAGTGGTTACGTCACATGTATAATGATTACGTCACATGTCTAAATATAGAACGTCAAACAATGATTTTATAGCATAATAACACACACTTTCGGTTCTTCTATGTTCACTAGGGAAAAATGCGGGTCGTGTTAGAATGGACGTTAAACACCGGTTTTTTTCCTTCTTTGTCTATAGTGACAAAATCACGTGGAGTGATAGAATGGTTATTTTCAAACAATTGTTGTTAACGTTATCGAGTAGCGTGTACCTTAAATTTTGAAAGATCTTAAACAGTAACGTTAAAAGTCGCGTCGCCTCTTAAAGACATGCAACCAAAATGTGCTTGAACAAGATATTTTTGTGTATTGAATGTTATATTCGGACTTGCGAACTAAACCATTTGTACTGCATTGACAGAAACATATTTTGTTATTTTAAAATGCAGTTCAAAATTCGCTCGCTTGAACCAAGTGTGCAACCACTTCACGTCCTGCCCCTTAAGGATTCCACTATGCAAAGTTTAAGTTAACTGTTTATGAGTTACTTTGCTTTTAGAAGGGCTCTTTTTCAGAAATAAGGAAACTCTAAGATAATCTGTAACATATAATCATTATGAAAAATGTTTTCCTATTCATCATTAATAAGAAACAAATAATAGCATTCAGGTAACAAATCACACAAGCAACATAATTGTTTGTACACAAAATGTTTGAAATATGTATAAAATGTGTCCATGCCCCAACCACTTTAAACTTTAAAAGTCTAAATATACCTAAACTTTACAACAATGAGGGTCTGTTTTCAAAATAAGTCTAAATTTTCTAAAATGTATTTTGGTTGATCTTCCAAAATATAAAATACTTTAATTATTTTTTATTCTATTATACTTTGAAAATATCAGGTACCATATTTGCTATCAAATTTGGCAATTATTTAGCCAATAAATACTTACAATAATAATATAATAAAAATCAAACAATTTCCTTCCCAAAGGAGATCTTAGAGATACAAGAATAATGTTAAAAGAATAAAAAATAAAAAAAATGCCCCTTCTTGGGTTTAAACTCATGTCCCACAGTTTTAATGCAATTGACAGTAATTCTAGCCAATTTGAATACTCTTCAAGGCGGAGGTAATGCATTAGGGAGATCTTACCTTAATGTCGCAAAATCAACGCATAATGTCGCAATTAGTTTTATTATACACTTCACTGTCTAGTAAACGATAAAGTACTAACAAAATAGTATGATCACTAAGATGTCTGTTTCAAACTTTGTTATTTGCTCTATCAACGTAAAATATCGCATCGCCTCTAAATGTCACAAGGATGGCTATAAATGTCACAATCGCCTTGATGGTAAATATTGACTTTGAGCGCTGAATGTCACACATAAAAATTCAGGACCGTTAAATGTCGCAATGTGAACGCAAAATGGCAGTTGATTTTTTTATAAATATTACTCTCCTGTAAAAGTTAATTATTCCAAATTAAAGACTACTGTGACGTCATGCTATCATCATTATGATAAGCTACACGTCATCGTGCAAGTAGCTTTCGGTGTATTCACTCCTGATAAATGCTTATGTTAATGTACGAAAACTGTTCTGAAACTAAACATCATTTTCATTACAATACAACGCTCACTCTGTCTTAAGCTGATATGTTGCTCATTGAAAACAAATGAGAATTGCTAACAGAATTTTGCTAATTTGTAACCACTTTTGTTGTTACAGTATATGGTGCAAACTAACAATAAACATCATCATCATCATCGTCATCATCACCATTATCTTCGACATTATCACAATCATCCATGATAATCCTAATCAGCAGCGACATCCTCATCATGATCATATTCATCTATGTACACATGTGACATTTTATGATTCTGTTTAACGATTATAAGGGGTTACCTTTTAGTGCTACCTGTCTAATTTATGGTGGCTGATTTGAGCCATTCGTATTTTTCCTTGCCACCCTGAGTCCCTGACAATCGAAAAGTCGAATATTAACAAGTTATAATGGCCAGGGCGCGGAGCGAAAACACGCTAATTAGCAGGGGCGCGGGTGACGTTTCATTTATTAAACTAATTAGCTAATAAGCGCACCCCCGCCGTTCTATACACCTCGTTTCGCGCCCCTGCTAATGAGCTTGGTTTCGCTGCGAGCCCCGCCGTTTAATTTTTGCATCTCGCTCCGCGCCACTGCGGGGCGACGATTTATTTATTAATTCATTAATTTGTTTTATACGTGCTAAACTAATTTTTAGTAAAAATACATGTTTCTATAAAAGCAAATGATCATTCATGATAAATAATATCATTGCCTTATTTGTTGAGCTTCTGGTCTTCGTGTATTTATCAAAATGGAGCTTGAAAATTAGGCTATCATATTAAAAAAATGTTATTTAAACTCGCATAAAAGCATAAGTAAAAAGAAAATTTGTTGTGAGTATATTTTGTTGAAATACTGATTTTGAAGCTCACTCATAAATAAAATTGCATCTTACACAAAAACATATATCTTCTATATTTTGACATTTTTCAAGCTATCATCACTTCAATCATTAATAATAAATTATAAGTGTGCACTGTACTATTTTTTTAAAAGATAATATTAATGCACCATATTATTTACATTACTTTAACCATTTATACGAGGCAAGGGTCTTTTGCAAAAGAGGTAATTTGTATGTAATTTGCAGCATATGCATATTTGGCCGTCCATTTTTATGCCCCCGGGCATATAGTGATTGAACCGTCCGTCTGTCCGTCTGTCCGTACGAGGTTAACCTAGAACGGCAAGTTGGATTTTTCTTAAGTTCTACCTGTACCAATGGCTTCTAAGTAACACACTTACTAATCAATACAAAGTACATGATCTGGGCAAGTTACATAACTCTGGCTTTCATATTTACCAAGTTATTGCCCTTTTCAGCTCTTAAAAAATGAGTAACGGCAAGTTGGAAATATCTTAAGTTCTATCTATACTAATGGCTTTATAATTTCCAAACTTACTTATCAATACAAAGTACATGATATTGCCAAGTTATATAACTGTGTCATCCATATTTCCCAGTTATTTCCCTTTTTTCACTTTGAAAATAGGGCCTTGTCTGGTTAACCTATTTCAGCAAGTTGGATTTATCTTAAATTTCTCCTAATTGTTTAATTTCTTTAATGATATCTTTCATATTTAGTAGGTGGATACTTTTGATGATCCTTTAATTTTTTGTGGAGTAAGCGGTCTCTAGGGTCAAGGTCAAGGTCACTGGTTTAAAAAATAATATAAACATTTTTGCTCATACAGCCTTTATATTTTAGTTGATGTCTTAGTTTAATACAAACATGCTAAGGGAGGTCCTCCTTATTTGGGTGTAGTAAGGGGTCATTTGGGTCAAGGTCAATGTTACCAATGTCAAGGTCACCAATGTAAAAAATAGATGTTTACATTTTTACAGGTGTATTGACCTTATTCTATAGACAGATGTTATTAATAATTGATAGAAACATAAACTTTGATGGAGTTAGTGGTCAGTTGGGTCAAGGTCACCAGTGCTAAAATAGATTTTTACACACATTTGCTCATACAGCCTTTATTAAGTGACAAATATATTTTATATTTGGTAGAATGATAACTTGCATGGTATTCATCCTTTTGATTGGGGTAGTAGGGATCAGTGGGTCAAGGTCACTTGTGCTAAAAATAGATTTTACACTTTTGCCCATACAGCTTTTATTTATTGACAGACGTATTTCATATTTGCTAGGAAGATAACTTGCATGGTATTCTTGCTTTGGATGGATTAAGGGTCAGTTGGGTCAAGGTCACCAGTGCTAAAATAGATTTTTACACTTTTGCCCATACATACTTGTGTTTACAATTTTTTGGCAATTTTCCTGTCCATAACTGAGTGAATGGGTAAACATTTTTTGAAATATTGCTACTGACAAGAATCTGAGCCGGGGGCATTTGTGTTTAACAAACACGTTCTTGTTTATTTTAATGGTGGCGTAGGGTAAAAAGTGCCTTGAACCAATCAAACCTGCTTTGAGCATTTACTAAAAACGTTATTTAGTCTCTCTATTTTCACGTAAATAAACATAATTCGGATGGCTATAGCTTCGGACAAAAAACATAAATGTATTTTGTTTTATATTCATATGTGTAATAAAACATGCAATATGTTAAAGCTCTGGTTGAGTATTATAATTGCATGCATCTAGATAAGCCAACATATTTCAAGAGAATACAAGGAACAAGTAGTGCGATTTTAAGAAAATACTTTTATTGTGTCATTTATGCATTAATTGCAATGTGAAAATTACTCCCTTTGTTTATTTTATAATATTTTACTTTTAAATACATTTGCAAAAGTTCCATGAACATTAGCGTAAATCTGGGGGCATTCTTTAATATGTATTGGTCAAGCTTAAGCTACAGTCTCACTTACATCCCGGCAGAGCCCCGGTAGACGTCCGGGGTGATCCGGGAACGATCGGGGTACGACCGGGAACAACCGGGGTACATCCGTAACTCTGCCGGCAACGTCCTGGATGATCCGGGATGATCCGGGAACATCCGGCATTCGACCCCGGATGGAATAAAATATTTAATATCACCGGGATGATCCGGGAAGGTATAGCTTTGCCGGCTTCATCCTTAGCTCTCGACCGGGGTTATACCGGGAAAGCACCGTAGCTCTGCCGGCACAAACCGGGGATGATCCGGGGTATGATATAGCCGGTAGAGCTACGGTAGAGCTACGGAAGAGCCCCGGAATATGCCGGCAGAGCCCCGGTAACTACAGGCAGAGCCCCGGAGGATAAAGGTAGAGCTACGGTTGATCCCGGTAGAGCCCCGGCAAAGCCCCGGTTCGTTTCAAAAGAATAACGACCATTTGCGATGATTGCACTTGTTTGTCTAAAAAGCCTTCCCATTTCCCTTCTATCCAGTATGGCATAAGGATTTTTCAGAAAATCATCATGAATTACTATTCTGGAACGATAGATATTATATTAAATAAAAATTATGTATCAATGTTATCATTTTCGGGCGTTTTCAATCCACCGGGGTTCTACCGGGGCTCTGCCTGGATCGTCCTGGGCTCTGCCTGGATCGACCGGGGCTCTGCCTGGGTCAACCGGGGCTCTTCCGGCGTCATCTGGGAACGACCGGGGAAGCACCGGCATGATCCATAGCTACCTGGGCTCTGCCTGGATGATTCGGAGCGCATCCTGGGTGGTTAGTAGGGAACTATCGTAGTGCTGCCGGGGTAAGTGTGACCGCAACAATAATTTCATCCCGGATCGTCCCGGATCATCCCGGTAACTTACCGGGATGGTCCTGGGCTCTGTCGGGAGTAAGTGAGACCGAGGCTTTAGTTTTGTTGCTTTACTTCATTCTGATTCAAATCTTTAAATACTTATTGGGCATACTTTTTACAGTGATACATTGTAGTGTAGTGGTAGCTTGCTGGTCCATCAACTATACTGGTGCCGGTTCAAATACCATTTCCATTTTTTTATGATATCTTTTTCAATGCACGGGTAACTTTCAAATGTGCGTCATGCATATAAATAACATGATAAAAAAACTTCTATTCGACAATTACGGAAACCATTACTGTCTCGAAAAGACGAAAATAATAGTACATTTATCTTATAAGTAAAAATTATATAAAAATCAATATTTCAGCCAAATACTAGATTATGAAATATCGTGTTTAATACAATTCAACTGAGCTTTTGTGCTACAAGTGAGACGAAAATTATCTATAAAATGTGAGCACGCGAGTCCTAAGCTGTTTGATTGAGGTGTATGTTATCACGGGGGAGAAAGTGTTACACGAAGGATGGAGTTCTTATGATAACTTGTTCAGGAGTTCTTGTGATAACTGACACGGAGTTCGTCGGAAAACATCTGTATATACTACAAAAACTACCGTCAAAAATGGTTATTTTCATCGTTCAAAAATGAGTTTAAGGTGCTAAATTAAACTTTAATGATTAAGCTTGTATTACATCTTGTATTATGTGTCAAAGCCTAATTCACAGGCCATTTTTCATCGCCTCTTGCTATAAATCTGGTAGTTTTCAGTAAAACTTCCAAATTATTTGCCAATTCACAAGTTTTGATCGGTTTATTTCTGGTCTTCATCCTTGCCATACATAATTACCTAATTATAAGGCAAAATTGCAAACATAAAGCACAGGCTAACAGATTTATACTCGATTTTTCAAATGTCCCGGAGTTCTTGTGATAACTCTGAAGATGTCACAGAGTTCTTATGATAACTTTTGTTATTGCCAGTGTGTTTCTTGCGCTAAATCACGGCACGTTTTGGCGTTTATTGTTATTCAATAAGATTGTAAATCATTATGAAATGCAGTACGATCATCCTTTGCACAAAAATGTGTCTGCAAAGGATGAATAGGTGATAGGCTATCATCTACATCAAAAATTGAACCAGTGGCCATTGATATTCAGCAGTATAATGGCTTAAACCACAAAACAAAAATGTATCAAAACGTACACGTTGTTCTCAGTTTCACATGTTTTAAGCAACCACCTTTTTTAAGCAGACAATATATAGGCATGCTTCCCTTACCTAAGGGCTAAGTAATTTGTATCATTTTATTCCATAATAAATGAGTATATAACCAGGATAATTTCCACACCTATGTCTTTAAAAAGTACGATACATGATAAAAACTCAACTGCGGTTGGCTGTAACTACCAATCTCTCGAACAAATTTGAACTGTCCCTCCAGGTTCGAGCGAACTAAGTTTGACTATATATTTTTGTTATCAATTACAGCAAAAGTAGCAGAGTGTGCTCCACTAAGATTACATAGGGGAATACTCATCAAACATCGACAGAAAAATATGCATGAAAATACCATATTTGAGTATTTCAAAGCGCATTTTATCACGTACATAAATGCCCTTTGGTTTCATAGCAGTTCCCGGCCCCAAATCGCACTTTTTAACAAATAAAATAAAAATCTGTCTACCGAAGAGTGCAAACTTTGACAGAACAAAGTTAGGTACCTGTCCAGCATTACCATGTTTTAATGTTGCTCTTTTATTTTACATTTTAATGGAATAAAGGCCTGAGATGTTACACCTTTGCTCACATTTATTCAAAATTTCATAGCATTTTTTCGTACCTTTTTCATTTTGAATATAATTCAGTACCAATAAGCAATGTTAAGCTGGGTTTTTCAAATAGATATACCTTCCCAAACTTTTCCGTGTCGTCTGCAAATATATTGTTTAAAAGTAGTGATTTACCTAGAATGGGATTTCAGTTATTGTGCATAGAATTCCCCAGTTGTTGCTTGTAAGTGTCGCAAGTTCTCTAATGTAACTTAAAACAACAGACAAAACTTTGAAACATATTAATCACTGTATTTTAACTGCTGTTTTACAAAGAAAACAAATGTTTTTTTTGACTGATGCAGTAACATAGATGCTTAACTGAGAAAAAATAGTCTGTATGCCTGGATGAATATGATAAAGGGCTAGAATACTGCTAGGAGCCGGAAACCAGTACATAAATCCTTTTTCCAGTCAACGAAATCTGCGTCAAACAACAACATCAAAAACTATGAAAAAGAAACGGGGGTAAGAAATAATATCTCTTGAACTAAAATTCACTCAAAACCAACATTATATATCCTAATTTTTTGCGCAAAGGATGAGCGTACTACATTTCATAATGAATTACAGTCTCATTGAATAATAAAAAACACTAAAACGTGCCGTGATTTAGCGCAAAAAAAACAACACACTGGCAATAATAAAAGTTATCATAAAAACTCTGTGACATCTTCAGAGTTATCACAAGAACTCCTGGACATTTGAAAAATCGGGTATAAATCTGTTAGCCTGTGCTTTATGTTTACAATTTTGCAATATAATTAGGTAATTATGTATGGCAAGGATGAAGACCAGAAATAAACCGATCAATACTTGTGAATTGGCAAATAATTTGGAAATTTTACTGAAAACTACCAGATTTATAGCAGGAGGCGATTTAAAATGGCCTGTGAATTAGTTTTTGACACATTATACAAGATGTAAGACAAGCTTAATTATTAAAGTTTAATTTAGCACCTAAAACTCATTTTTGAACGATGAAAATAACCATTTTTGACGGTAGTTTTTGTAATATATACAGATGTTTTCCGACGAACTCCGTGGCAGTTATCACAAGAACTCCTGAACAAGTTATCATAAGAACTCCATCCTTCGTGTAACACTACCTCCCCCGTGGTTATGGCGCTGTAAGAAAGACGTCATCACACTTTTGTATTTGATTTCGTTAGAAACTTGTCATCGCAAAAGTGTTATAAGGTGCGTTGTCTATTATCACGACAGTGTGTGCTGGAAGATTAACGATTAGCTTTTGATTAAGCCACTGGATGAAAACCTCACTTTTCATTTCTCCGTGGTAATCACCTATTGAGGTACTCTCTTAGCACTGGAGACGAACATGCCAGCGCGACTGAGTTTGCCACAGAGGTTGAAGGCATGGTTTTAATTGTTGAATTGAATTGAATTGGAACTTATTATATATGTCTATGCATTCTCGCGAATAAAAACATTGAAAATATATATACATGTAAATGAAATAGCAAGTAAAAAAGACCAATAGTATTATCCGTTATGGGATTTCAAATTACGACCGTCCGCATGCAAAACAAGCTCCTTAACCACTATACTGTCAGACCAGATAATATTCAAGCACCTGTTTTCCTGGTAATGCGTTTTCGTATATGTTTTTTTTTCCTGCCACCCCTATGTACTTTTAAATTTAAGATTTCCCATTCTCGATCATATTTGAATCGACAGTACTAATTCACTTTTTAACTGTACTTATTGCCAAACAGCAATAGATTAAAAAGATAATTCATGTACTTGGCCAACGAGTTACATTTTGGAAACTACAGCCGAACATCCAATCATTAAAGGCTTTTGAGAAAAAAGAGGTTGAGGCATAATGGGCCTTTAATAACGAGGTAACATTTTGGTTAAAGTATACACCGGTATTAGTCCAAGGGGAACCTGCTGTTTCTTGTTAATATTCGATTTTTTGCTGGCGAATAAACGTACATTAGCGACCCCCGTTTTATTTCTTAAATTTAAGCCACTTTAACTTGAAAATTCTTGACTATTCGCTTGTCGGGGTCGTGGGGCGAAAACACTAATGGCACAAATCAGCCACCATAGGGAAGTGGTAAGAATATGACAATAATACAAAAGGATTCTTTAAACCACATGTAGTAAAACGGTTTCAAATTAATTCTTGCTAGTAAAGCCACTCCCCCCCCCCGCCTAAAAAGGGGGAAAAAAGAAACTTCATATCGTGGTGTTGGTTACGAATAGAACCAGAGATCTTCAGATCTATACCAACACACCGCATCGCACTGACGTGTGAAACTTACAAGTATATTAATATATTCGTTAGATACCAGTGTTTATCCAATGATCTTTTCGAAAGTTAATGAAGTGCCAGATCAATATTGTTGGACAGTACCAGTATATATATTTCCTTCAATATCCAAAAATGAAATTACACCATTATAGATGGGGATTAAGTCGTTTATATCTCCCTTCTTATATACATGTACAATATTTGACAAGTACTGTTTGTCTAATGTTAAAGTGACGTTTCATTTTACACAGTTCCATTAATTGTCCCCCTTTTGAGGCCTCAAACAGTGACAAAATACCCTATTTAATCCCCAAACAATGTTTTTCGTTTGAGAAATGTTGTTAAGAAAAGTGACCACCTACCTACCTACCTAAACTGCGTAGTGCAGTTCGCCAACTAATCAATGTGTTGACTTACTAAATTGTCAATTTGGGAAATGAGTACAGCGTTGAAGGTTTTATTTTCACTTGAAAGGTAACAGATGAATAATATATTAATAATACCTGTCATATGTTGCGGTTCAGATCGGAATATCCGTACCAAGGGAAACCCGCCCATTGGGTGGTAACAATGCCTGCCGAACATAACGGAATACCTGTACGTCAGTAATTTCGGAACATTTTAGTGGTCACTGTTGATATATTGCACACTTAAGTGGTAACTGTTACCTATAGCACACCTTAATGGTAACTGTTATCTATCACACTTAAGCGGTTACAATTATTATACAGTACACAATAAATTTTATGGTAACTGTTATCATACAGCACATGTTTATGGTAAATGTTAGCATACAGCACATGTTTATGGTAACTGTTATCATGTTATCATACAGCACATGTTTATGGTAACTGTATCATACAGCACATTTTAGTGGCTACTTCTATTATACAGCACAGATTCAATTACAATGGTTCAAGTATAGGTATCATAATTCTTATAACTGATTTGATTAAATTGTTTATGTTTCAATTATTCTTCAGATGAAACAAGGCAGGGCAGACAGAAGAAAGCAAACATTTTTCAGAGGTTTTTAGAGTGGAGACGTTATAACCGGATGAAAACAAGTAAAATTTTACTTAAATACGCTATGCATGTGACTTTCCAGAATTGATATACAGTCAAACCATTGTTAGAGACAAACTCAGATTTAAGACCCAGTAGTTAAGACCACTTTTTTAGAAACCTTCATTGAAAAATGTCGTTCCTAATAAATACCTTTTGTCATTCAATGCCATGCATGTTCTCTCTTTGGATGGTCCTTATTTACCAGTTTGACTGTACTGTACTTGACTTTTTGCGGGAAAAATCATGTTTCCGTTCCCGTTCCAGTCCATAACAATATGTTGTTGTTAATGTTTTGTTGGAGTATTCCTTACTTTGTGTCATCCGATGAGTAAGAAAATATCAAGTGTGACTCCCGCTAGGCGGTGCTTATTATCATTATTTTATTTTTTTATGTACACACGATTTCTTCACCTGCATAAACATAATAACTGAAGACGTGAAATTATTTTAATAGAATGTAACTTGATATACAAGTTTGCTAATGTCTTGTATCAATAAAGTACAGGAAAATTCAACAGCATCCTAACTAGAATAAAAATTGAGCCGCGTCATGACAAAACCAACATAATGGGTTTGCGACCAGCATGGATCGAGGCCAGCCTGCGCATCCGTCCGGATCCATGCTGGTCGCAAACCGATTATGTTGGTTTTGTCATGGCACGGCTGAAATGACCTTCTGTAATGCTAAATTGTTTAACGAGAAAAGGTTGGAGTTAAAAGGATATAACATCAATATAAAGTGTTTGTTCTTAAGGAGATTGGAATTGTACAAATTATTCAGAACACTGCATTTTGAAGATCATTTATATAGTGTTTTGAACTTCCGTCCCTTCAGCTGTCCTTTGATGTGTAGAAAAATATAGTTACCAAACTAAATTATAAACACTTCTTTATATAAAGTTACGGCGCCATTTAATAGATTTATTGATTTAAAAAAAATGATTACAAAAAATACGAGGCCCAAATACCAATTTATCAACTCTTTAACGACAACACAAAAACCTTACAATAGGGCGAATGACGTCATATTTTCAAGTGACGTCAGGAATACGTACGTGTACACACTTTTCCCTTATATGTAGTGTTTAAAGGATACTGTGATGCATCAAAGTAATGAACTTACCCTTTTTTTTTGTCGTGCACCGGTTTTACGTTACTTAAGTAACTGTATGAGTCGTCACTACACGAAACGCCGGTTACACGGCTTTTTCTTTTGTTTTCTTATTTGAGACATATTTCACCTTCAAGTGATATATAATTCATGTTTTTTTTATCAATTACTCTCACGACAATAACTGCAGTGCACGAAAACTGTTATATCGTTCTCATATTTTTTCTACGTCTATATGGCAAAAATTAATACCTTTCAGAAATCAAAATATCAGTTGAATACCTGAAGATGACCCCAACCTCATTAAATGTAGATAAAGTTAGTGCATACTACTTCATATTTTGCTGCAAACCATTAACATGTATTTTGTTTCGGCAGACCAATAACATATTGTTACTTAATGTTCTCTTAAACTGCCAGGAATAATGTATACACAAGGGGGTTAATCCATGCGCGCGCATCCTTAAAGTTCTGATACCGCGAACACTTCATCGGCCGGTATTTCGAAGAAAAACGGGTGGTGTGAAGAAATCAGAAAAGGTATGAATTTAATTTGTTTTGCAAAGAAGATGTCCTAACTTCTAGTTTTTATATTCAAAATGTCTTGAAGTAACTCTTTCCTGTTTTGTCAGTATTTCGCGTTGAATGCGATTTTGATTCTGGATAGTGCGTACAACCGGCGTTGAAATGTTACAGAAAATGAGCAAATATCGATTAAACTGGCCCTTTTAAACGGCTGGAAGTTATTCTGTTGTAGAATCCTTTTCAAAAATATATTTTCAACCTTCGTTCCAATTCATTTGTACTAAAAAAGTATTTAAACGCACTATTTACAGAAAACAGAGATTATGATATTGCGTACACTCTAAAAAAATCCAGATACTGCGTACACATAACTATGCAATTGATAGAAAGTACATTTTATTCGAAGCAGTCTAAGGTTTATAAAATGATAAAGCGGATTGCATGGGTGTCCCATTTGAAGAATTATTTAAAATCTACATCCTAGAAAATGTTTAGAATTAACATTCGTCTGAACGCAAGTACGAATGTAAATGCGGCAAATCGTTCAAGACATCTCGCGATTTAAAACGCCATGAACCAAGAAAGAGCCATACAAAGGAATTCAAATGTGATGAATGTGGCTTGGCCTTCTCTAATAATAAAGATCTTAGAGATCACAAAGATAAGCACGAGAATAGAAAACGTTATAAATGTGGAACGTGTGGCAAAGTGTGGTAAAGCATTCAGGTATAAATGCAATCTCTACAGACACTTCATGGGAAAAACATGGTAAATTAAATTGCACATGAAAATAGCATATATTTGTAACTTGAACTAAAAACGCTTGCAGCAAGTTATTTCTTTGGAATGCGTTCATGTTCCACGAACTTTTAACTGTGTTTCTTTTTCATGTGTTCCTTAAGAGTTTTGGTATGACTGAATACTTTTTACAAATACTGCACTTGACAGGATCTTTACTTGCATATGAGAGATGGGACGAAATAGCTGCTTTGCTTGGAATTTTTTTCCTACAATGTTCACATGTAAATTCATTCCCTTCGTGCATTTTGGAGTGTCTGTAAAGATTGCATTTATACCTGAATGCTTTGCCATACTTTCCACATTTATGACGTTTTCTATTCTCGTGCTTATCTTTGTGATCATTAAGATCTTTATTATTAGAGATGGCGAAGCCACATTCATCACATTTGAATTCCTTTGTTTGGCTCTTTCTTTGTCCATGGCGTTTAAAATCATGAGATGTCTTGAACGATTTGCCGCATTTACATTCGTACTTGCGTTCAGAGGAATGACGCTGCATGTGTGTTTTGTAATGGTACTCCAAAAAAGCCACTTGACTACATATATCACATTTGTAGGGGCCATCTTGTCGATGTCGTGCCTCATGCTGTCTGAGAGAAGATTAACTGGCAAAGAATTCACCACAAAATCGACACACATTCATTTTCTTAAATAATATATAAATTTGACTGTAAGAAGTAATTTATTTTGAAATGTAGAGTATGAAAACATTATCAAGATAGACAATTATTCACCAGGTTTTACATAAATACCTAAACAAATTGCATAAATAAATGTTAATTCTAAACATTTTCTAGGATGTAGATTTTAAATTATTCTTCAAATGGGACACCCATGTAATCCGCTTTATCATTTTATAAACCTTAGACTGCTTCGAATAAAATGTACTTTCTATCAATTGCATAGATATGTGTACGCAGTATCTGGTTTTTTTAGAGTGTACGCAATATCATAATCTCTGTTTTCTGTAAATAGTGCGTTTAAATACATTTTTAGTACAGATGAATTGGAACGAAGGTTGAAAATATATTATTGAAAAGGATTCTATAACAGTATAACTACCAGCCGTTTAAAACGGCCAGTTTAATCGATATTTGCTCAATTTCTGTAACATTTCAACGCCGGGTGTACGCACTATCCAGAATCAAAATCGCATTCAACGCGAAATACTGACAAAACAGGAAAGAGTTACTTCAAGACATTTTGAATATAAAAACTAGAAGTTAGGACATCTTCTTTGCAAAACAAATTAAATTCATACCTTTTCTGATTTCTTCACACCACCCGTTTTTCTTCGAAATACCGGCCGATGAAGTGTTCGCGGTATCAGAACTTTAAGGATGCGCGCGCATGGATTCACCCCCTTGATACATGAAGACATCATGCTTAAGTATTGAATTCAAAGCATATTTTATCCTGTATGTTAATGGACTATATTTAGCCTTTTTCAGTCTACAAAACATGCGTTAGTAAAAAGTTATATAAATTGAGAAGAAAAAACCACAAGAAACGGAGATAAGAACCAACGTTATATAACCAAATTTGTGTGCAAATGATAAGCGTACTACGTACTTTACGCTTCATAATGATTTACCACTTATTAAATAATAAAATACGCTAAAACGTGCCGTAACATAGCACAATCTTGAAACACACTGGCAGTAACAAAAGTTATCATAAGAACTCTAGGACATTTTCAGAGTTATCGCAAGAACTCTGTGACATTTGGAAAATCGGGTATAAATCTATTAGCCTGGGCATTACATTTGCAACTTTCCATCATAATTAGATAAGAAGATCATAAATAAAAAGGTCAGTATGTTCGAGTGAGCAAGTAATTTGGAATTTTTACACAAAACTACCAGATTTTAAACAAGAGGCGATGACAAATGGACTTTCAAGTTTTTTTCTGAAATAAAATACAAATTTGAAAGGCAAGCTTAATCATCAAAGTTTAATTTAACACTTGAACTCCCCATTTAACTATATTTCAATTTTTTACTACAATAAAGTTTTCCGACGAAATCTGTTACGTTTTCCATGAACTGCGTGACAAGTTATCATAATAACTCCATCCTTCGTGTAACCGTTTCCTCACCCGTGATAGTATGCACTGTCTTACCTTAAATCCTGGCTCCTCCCCTGGTTGGCTTTGCTTGTCAAAAAGTAATAAATTTCTATTTATAGATATATAATGTTTGTTTCAGTTGTCCGCGCATATTCACCAGTGATGGAACATTTT